>NC_046981.1:6249032-6549032 GCF_009769545.1 Cyclopterus lumpus
AAAATCCACCATCCCATGAATACGTATTCCATCCAATATCCGAAGCTGCTGCTGCTGCTGCTGCTGCCGCCGCCGCCACAGGAATGACAACCCTTGTTGGGATCCCGTCGCATCAAGCCAGCAGATTTGAATGCTAAACCCATTAGCCAAGCATCACTCACAGTCAGGGCTGGCGATGATAAATAACCCAACCAGAGAAATCTGATTAGGAGAGTCTGAGGCAGGGGATCTAAGGGAATGAGTAACAGCGATGTCGGCGTTATCAGGCCTCCGTCAGATTGGAAATCACACACCGAGAAAACATGAAATGTTCATCTGCAGTGGGTTGTGTCGGCTGTTTTCCTAAATCGTGGGTTGGGACCCAAAATTGGGACTTTGGTGGTGGGGGGGGGGGGGGTTGCAATTAAATGAAAGCTGAACTTTTATGTGCCTGTCGCTAAGCTCCGACATGGCAAGGTCACTGATATGCACAACAAACTGGTTGGCTGGCAAATAGGTGTATTTTAACCTGTGAGGAACTGGGAGTTTTAGGGTTGGGGGGGAGGGGGGGGGGGGGGGGTTGTGGATGTGGCTGTGGTTGAGTGAATCTTTTATATTGTACATGGCAGTCCACCATGTACAAGCTGACAGTGTGTGTCGGGCCTTGAACTCGTTGTTTTTCTCTTCCTTCATCTCACTCTGGCTGATAATCAATACAACCGAAGGAAGACGGTTCGTTATTCATCACATTATCTATTTTTTTTTTTTTTTATATCTGCTTCACGGCACAAAATAAAAGTTGTCTGACCTGAAAAAGAGACACAGAGACATGAAGGGCACAGGTATGTCTGTTTTGGAGATTTGACAACAAAAGAACAACATTTGGTGAACACAAGAGATCTTTCAACCACAACACAGACATAGAGAGAATGCCCTTTGAATTATTTATTCATTTTTGTTTCGCAACTGTGAAAATATTTGAAACTGGCGAGCAGCAGTGTTGACACAATTTGTTCTCATGTACCTTCACTGTGCTCTTTGTTGCACCTCCTCTGGTTTTCATAGCGGACTGTCACGCTTCACTGGGTACACGAGGACTGGCATCAGGTGTGTTTTGACTGCCCACGCTCACCGAACTCCCACCGGGGAGCGACCCTCACACATGAAATGTGTGTAAGTACAGATTTACTCTGGCAGTGTGAGCCTACGCAGCATAAATACACAAATGCGACACATTTCTTTTCACTCCGGGGAGTTATGCTGTACTTATGTATACGTTTGCTCTGGAAGTATAGGGCCTTTTTTTTATTTTTACTTTTATACAATACTTGGTTGCCCAAAAGTTATTGGTCAAGTGATCACCTCCAGATTCAATTTCAACGTGAGCAACTTTTTTTGGAGGAAATAGTTTCATGTTGATGTTGTAGCCACCATCTCATATCATATATTTGATATATCAATATAAAGCTGTTGTATCCTAAACATGAGAAGTGCTATTAGTTTTTTTTAGAGCCACATTTCAAATGCGTTGACACACTAAAAAGGTCAACCTGCAGGACTCGGCATGCAACATCTCAATGAGGCCATCGATTCAAACCCCTTAACCTGGTCAGGTATACACATTCACATACATTATAGTACCCCCTTAAGGTCAAACTAAATCCAATTACATAATTCATTACTATACAGCGTGTAAATCTCTGAGCAGAGTGATTCTGTGCAAATGAAGGTGTTGTAATCTTCTTAATATCATAACTGAATTTAAACAAGAAGAATGAATAACCAGCGGCTCAGAACGTTTTTTTTTGTCTTCTTTTTTTGGAATCAAATGGCTGAGCGAGGCTATTTTAATCAAACGGTGACTGTACGGCATAGAGCCAGGGCACACAAATATGATACACAATACATTTGATTGCGTATCATTAGCGAGTTTTTTTTCCCCCTGCAGCCCAGAACACACAAGCGCACCGCAACATCAAACCATCAGTCCTGGTTAATTATTAAGAGCAAATTCAATTCGCCCTCACCAGTTCACTGACAAGCCCCATACAGCATCTAAAGACCCAGCCACCTATAGGTTGCGTAAGCATTCCCTGCGACATACAATTACACAAACACACACGCGTGCACGCAGACATCGATTGACCTTTCCCTGCTGAGTGTTATTAATACATGCAGGTCTTTTTAAGAAAGGTTAACGAGCAGGAAGGCCAGCGCCGTTCGCATGGAATACAAACAAGAACAGTGGAGTCCCGACCCTTCATCGGAGAGAGAGAGAGAGAGAGAGAGAGAGAGGGTCGCGTGACCTTCAGAACCTTTGAAAGATGTCTATAACAATAATGAAAATAATGAAAATATGTCCATACACGCATGAACTGTAATAACAAAGAGAGAAATAAGAATTACAATAAACCCAACAGTTGCTTTTTAATGGCAAAACGATGCCCAGGCAAAGAACGTTGATGCTAACAGCTTCAGCATGTGCCATCTTGGAAAAGTACAGCAAAGGGGAAATCCATGTGCAATATATACATCACAGATGATGTGAAGCTGCTCTCTTTCTTTCTTGCACGTCCAAACAAATGTCCTGAAATATGTCTCTTCTTCCATTCCCACGTCATAAGGGCCGCCATGCGTGGATCAAAGCTTTAATGGTCTTGGAAACTATACTTCAAGACATGTGGAGTCGCGAAAATAAATGTAAGTCATGAATGACACGGAACATTTCTCTCTCTCTCTCACTCTCTGCCTCCCTCTCCCTCTCCCTCTCTCTCACTGGGTCAGTGTGATGATGGTGTCAGTGTCTGGACTCAGCAGCAGCATATTTGCATCAGTCATCCCAACTCGACCGTGAAGGATTTCCCTGCTCAGCTCTGCCAGTGAGTCAGTGAAATGTACCCTCATAAAGCCCCACTGGACTGAAAAGTAGCCTGAGGAAAACTTGGATCCATTTAATGGGCTCAACTTCAGGCTCTTGGCTTTTGGCAATGCAGATTCTTTGTAAGTGAAAAGTAACATCCCAAGAGGGCGTGACATAATGATGTTTATAAGGCAAGTAGAGCTTATTCTTAGGGTGTTTTATAGATGTGTTCTTTTGAAGGATGTACATATTAAGCCTCTTACTGCGCTCTTGTTTCTGCATTTACATTTAAATAAAGTAATGGTTAAATAAGAATCCAAATCAATGAAGAAGGCTGGGAAATAAAAGAGGGAAATTGCCGACTAGTTTTCTCTCTTTTTTGCTTCGATTGTATTTTTTTTACGCGATATTTTTCAGAGCATGAAAGGAAGAGTGGCAGGAAAAACATTCAGGGGGCTGCGAGCTGCATCAACACTCGATTCTGCTGAGACGCCAAGACGACCCTCTGGTGTGCTTTAAGGTTGAATAAAAACTCGGCGGTGCAGCCGACGCTTTGCAACCAAACTCAACCTCTAATTAGGCCTGCTCATCCAAAATTAGAAGCATGTTATAAGCAGCCTCGGGACATCCTTGAAAAATGTGGCTGTGATTGCAACTTTGGGGCTTAATTAATTGAACAGTCTGGCTTGTCAGGTCAAATCAAAAGTAGCTTAAGATAGTATTACAAAATTGTGATGAGGCCGGAAGGTGGTTCATTAAAGCCGCCGTGAGAGCTGGGCATAACTCACGTGCTGCATATTCAATAACAGGCAGCCATATTGGTCCCGTGTCCCTGTGACGAAAGCATTAATGTGATACCGATGACTTCCGTTGTGTTGTTCCGTTTTCATTTGTGTTTTGAACCGCTTTTATCGTCTTTTCAGGTTTTTCTGGAAAGTATGAGGTAACAAGTTAGAGGAGGACTGACAGGAGAACATGGATATGAACCGACATTAAGACGAGAGATTAAAAGTCCCTCAGACTCCTCTCCTCACTGACACTCCCTTTACATCCCCTCTCTCTCCACCCACCCACCCCCTCTCTCTCTACCTCTCCCTGAAGTCTTTGATTACAACTTCCCCACATTTTAAAATGGATGTTTTTTTTTCAACCTTTTTTCTCTGGAATTGGGTCAGCAGAAAGTCAGCCGGCTGGGCCTTGATCCTAAGCTCAGGTAAACTTCCAACCCCTATTGCTACTTTCAACTGTTCACCCTCCCGGCTCTCCTCCTCCTCCTCCTCCTCCTCCTCAAAGTGCTTTGTTGATAAACCCACTTTAGAGTTCACCGGTCTGTCAGAAGATTATGCTCACCTCCTCACGCTATTTGAAGAATGGGAATAAGTGTTGTGACGCGTATGGACGTGCGGTTGTGTGCTTACGAAGATGTCCACGCTCGAGTTTAAACGGCACGCCGATTAAAGTCCCCACACAAACTCTCTTTCGGAACCTCGCTAATGCGGACCGTCAACTCGTCGTGAGCGGCAGGATGCAACACACCCGAGACACACTCATTGTGTCATCGTCAGAGCGGGGCCTCAGCCTCAGCTCCTCGTTCAGGACCAACTGAGAAACACTCGGTGAGGAACGACACTGGTCTCACTCACACGGGCACCAGACGCAGACGCACACATTTGATCAGCGGTACCACTTGCTGTGCAGAAAAAGGACAGTTCCCCTGCCAAGGCGACATGCTGTTGGCGACCGCTGCGAGAGGCTGTCGGAGAGTCCTCTGCTCACTTAGCACTTCACACGCAGTCTGTCATTCTCTGCGTTACTCGATCAGTCGAAAAAGTGCACGCGAGAGTTTTCCGTGTGAGGGTCCCAACAAAAAAAATAATAAACGCTGTCCCGGATAACCTGGAAACAAAGTAGAAGAATTGATTCTAAGGAGAGAGGCTTAGTTGGTTAAAGTCCAGAGCTTTTGAATGAGCTCAGGCTGAAGCCAGCAGAGAGGATCCACTCCACAAGAGGATGCTTGATAGCTGATGAATGACTCCGCAGGTAACGTAACATTTCAGCTGCCCAGCTGGATGAAATGCTGTATAGTGTTGACCACAAGGGGGCCACTGAAACAGTGTGAATGTATTAGTGGCCTCCCTTAACCTCTCTGTAACACACAGTTAGCATAGTGTTTAGATTACAAATGTCCACACACACACACACACACACACACACACACACATCATAGTCACATATGCTCAGACATCCTTCACTTCCTTTCTCCCCTGCTTCCATGTTGATCGTGCTGACACAAATACACCCCACACCCACTGCCACACTCCAATATGCGGGAGACACACACACACACACACACACACACACACACACACACACGCACACGCGGACACACATCAAACATCAATTCTCCTGGCATTCACACAAAGAGACACAAATACTCCCTTCCCCCCTCTCTCTCTCTTGCTCCTTCTCTCTCTCTACTCCCCCACACACACAGACACAGACACACTCACACACACACACACACACACACACACACACACAACCTTGTGAGAGAAACACCCGATGTTGGCCAACTAGCGTGAACAACGGCGAGGTGTTGGTGTGGTGCCTGCTGTCCCACTGACATCATGCACCGTGTGTGTGCTTGAAAGATTTGAGAGAAAGAGTGAGTGTATTGTTGCAAACACACCAATGCTAATCTTTAACTTTTAGCCCAATGATCCAACCTCTTTCTTCACTCTCACTCTCACTCGCACTCTCACTCTCACTTTCACACACACACACACACATACACACACACACAAAACCCTTTCTATTTCTGAGCATGTAGCAGTGCCAACAGTCAAGGGCAAAGCACACAAGCACAATATACACAGTGTGACATCAGTTTCACTGCGGGCCTTTTGATAACGCCTCACACAGCTCAGCACTGCTCTGCCAAAGCCTCTCTCAGGTATCTGTCAGGCTGAAGGTGGGTGACGACAGCACTCGGTATCGACGCGGTGTTAATGCCCTTACACCGTCGTCCCATGTCTTTAATCAGACCATAGCCAGGATCCTGTGACTGATTTAGGGGTATTGTGGATACCCGTGCCATTGTGTCACATAAATGATGGCAGTCAAGCTCAGAAAAGCCTGTGTCAAAGGTCAAACTGTGTTTTCATTTACAATGCATTTATATTTAAATCATTTGAAATATGAATATGATAAGAGCCCAGGTGAAATTGGAATGTCATAGTTTGTAAAAAAAAAAAAAAGAAGAAAGAAGAAGAAGAAAAAGCTTTCAATTGTTTATTTCATTGTTTATTTGCGTGACACAAATAATACAATGAAAATTGACAGAAAACACAAATCTCCCCTGAGGGCGGCTTAGACAGAAAATTAAGTGCTTTGGGGCTTTCATAGGTATTTACATGCTGAAAAATAAAAAAATATTTCACTAAAATGAGTCGCCGCTTTAGGGAAGCATTGGGGATCAGTGTGATCTGCTGCCCTGTTTTACCCTGAATGACCTTTGAACTTGATCCAGCATGTTAGTGAGGACTCAAAGAGACGCACAGATCAACTATAAAGACTTTCTCCGCCCCGGCACAGTGTCAGTCAGGTGTACCTGCTCGCTTTCTCTCAAACACACACAAACAAACGGTATAATTCAATTCATTCCATTCCACACGCCATGTGTAAGTATACTTATAGTTTGGGTTTGTTTTCATGTTCCAACATAACATTAGTCTCAGTTATGTACAAACATTGATTGATTCTGAGGGGTCTGAATTTGTGTGAAGCTCTGCTACCTTATGAAAAAGGAAAATGGTGGGAACAGAAAGTCTGTGTTAAATTACTGTTGGACAAAATCAATTCATGACAAAATCCTGTTTATGAATCAAATATAAATGTGACTAAATCTCAGTGAACGCAGTCACATATTAGGTAACACGTGTCCATACATATGTACTATTCTCTCAATTACATCAGTTCCCAGATCAAATTAAATAATTAAAAGACAGCTTTAGGTCCATACGTTACCCCTCAAGTCAAAGTTGAATAAAGGATATATGGAAACACGTACATAAAGAAAGCGTCTCACTCCCCAGATGTGATTAATGAAGTGAGAGTCTGCGTCGACCCCTCTGACCTGCACCGAGGCCGTATAGGACCAGGGCTTCAGATCCCCGAGGCGGTGTGCATATTCCTGCCTGTAAATGAGGGAATGAGAGAAAGAGGTGCGTGTGTGTGCGTGCATGTGTGTGTGTGTGTGTGTGGGTGTGGGTGTGTGTGTGAGTGTGTGTGTGTGTGTGCGTGTGTGGGTGTGTGTGTGTGTGGGTGTGTGTGTGCGTGCGTGTGCGTGTGTGCGTGTGTGTGTGTGTGTGTGGGTGTGTGTGTTTATGCATATACATACGTTCATGTGTGTGAATGTGTCTGTGTGTCTGTGTGTGCACTCGAAGCCACATACCCTGAGGCTGTGACAGACGGACTCTAAACCACGTTACCCAACACACCCCACTGCCTCGCTTAATAGTGCATGAGATAAGAACATTTGGACTTCAAAATAAACCCCCCACGCCAAGCCCCACCACCACCGATCACTCCTCCATGGGAAATTGAGTTTTATGGCTGCCCAGATTGAGACAATGGCTCCGACGGTTTGGACACTTGAAAGGAAACTCCATGTCAACAACTCGATGTGTTGACTGGGATCCTGATGCAAACACACTTGACAGCTCAACAGTACAGTACGGGTAAAATGGCACGCGTGTGTGTGTATGCGTGTGTGTGTGTGCATACTGTAGACACACAGGCGACAAACACAGGCGTGTAAGGTAAACAGACGTACAGCGGCACCGATGCACAGATATACGTTGCACACATGGACACCAACAAGCCTGCATACGCGAAGGCAAAGCAACAACACCATTCGTCCATCGAGATCTACTGTGTACAAGACATGAGGTCAACTCGCTCTCTCCATCACATCAGCCGATCAGGTGCGGTGCTCGTGAGAGGCAGTTTCAGTAAGTATGTTTTTACTCAGTGTCGTATAACCGCAATAATAGCAAATTTGTGTGAAAAGGAGCCCGGTTAAAGTCAGAAAGCTGCGACTTTGAAAATGATATGTTCAAAATGACATTTACACAAATACTGATTTAACGTTATCAGTCCATGGAAATAACATATTGTATTCTTCATTTAGGTGGTAAAGCACCCTTACTCTGTAATCCTGGTTTATATTCCACTGGCATTACACCTGCAGATAAACAAGGTAGTCCAAAACAACAACAAAAAAGTAATAAATCAGCATTCTTCCAATGCAAGTCGGAAGTAATCTGAGGAGTGGAAGCTTCTGAAGCAGCACACTCTCACAGAGATCAGGTGAACACAGCTGAACGACAGTGACTCAGTCGGGTTCCTGACGAACACAGTGCACACCTGGTAAAAAAAAGAGTTTGGAAAAATTATAGTGTAGCTAAAGAAACAGGAATTTAAAAGAAAACCACCACCGGTAAGAATAAATGTATGCTCAAATGCAGTAATGCAGACAGAGAGAGGTATAGAGTGGGAGGAAGAGGCAGACAGAGAAACACAGCCAGACACCTACAGCGAGAGAGAAATAGACACTCAGCCGACCAGAAAGGCAGCCAGAGATCAAGCTATAAAGTGAGGATGAGAGAAAAAGACAGACAGTCATCCCGACTGTGACAGGCGGACCACATTGGCTCAAGGAAACTTGAAGTGCAAATACTGAAAGAAAGCCATGCATACCAGCATGAAACAAAAGAGTGAGAGAGAGAGAGGCTGGAGGGAAGAAAGTCAAAGTGTAACTAGAGGGGATCGAAAAAGTGACAGAGGAGGGAGTGCACGGAGGCTGTAAGAGTGAGAGCTCGCGATGATGAGAGAGACATACACACTGATTGATGGAGGGTGCATAGCTCAGCAGGGATTCTTACATGCTTGTAAAGGCACAGTCCAACAGACAAAGGAAATACGCCACATGACAAGGACAACTTGTTATGTGCAGCTTGGAACACAGGACCCAAACGCCGTCAATGATGGAAAAGCAACCTTTATTGCTAAACAGGATTCCAAAACAGGATTCCAAAAAACCAGGATACAAAACATGCACACAAGATCTTCCACGATCTAGACAAGACGAACCGACAAAGGGGAATGACATGAACAGGACTTAAATACAGAGGGCTGGTGCAGGTGATTGGACACAGGAGGAAACAATCAGGAACAGGGCAGACAATCACAGGGACAGGAAGTGAAGAGAAACAGAGGACACGAGAGACAAGGACTTCAAAATAAGACGGGAAACACGAAACAACACTACAGATCCTGACATAACCCCCCCCTCAAGGGGCGGATTCCAGACGACCCAACACAGTCCCCCAGGGTGGGTGGAGGGGAGCCGGAGGCGGGACCAAAAGCCTGGCAGAAGAAGTCCGGGGGACGGGCCGGAGGACGACCACCAGGAGGACTGACCTGCTCCGGAGGACGGGCAGGAGGACGGCCACCAGAAGGACTGACCTGCTCCGGAGGACGGGCAGGAGGACGACCACCAGGAGGACTGACCTGCTCCGGGGGATGGGTAGAAGGGCGACCACCAGGCGGACGGAAGGGCTCTGGGGGACGGGCTGAAGGACGGCCACCAGGCGGACGGAAGGGCTCCGGGGGACGGGCAGGAGGATGGCCACCAGGCACATAGACCTGCTCCGGGGAACGGGCAGAAGGGCGACCACCAGGCGGACGGGCTGAAGGACTGCCACCAGGCAGATAGACCTGCTCCGGGGGACGGGCAGAAGGGCGACCACCAGGTGAACAGACGGGCTCCGGGGGAACCCCAGGAACAGAAGCCGGAAGCGGCCATGGTGGCGACCGAACACAGGGAGCCTGAGTCGGCCGGGGCGGCGACGTGACCCGGGGAACCGGGGTCTGCCGGGGCGGCGACGTGACCCGGGGAACCGGGGGCGGCCGGGGCGCCGACGGGACACGGGGAGCTGGGATCGGCCGGGGCGCCGACGGGACACGGGGAGCTGGGATCGGCCGGGGCGCCGACGGGACACGAGGAGCTGGGGTCGGCCGGGGTGCCGACGGGACACAGGGAGCTGGGGTCGGCCGGGGCGCCGACGGGACACGAGGAGCTGGGATCGGCTGGGGCGCCGACGGGACACGGGGAGCTGGAGTCGGCCGGGGCGACGACGGGACAGCATCGGCAGGAACCGGCGGGGACTGCGGCCGAAGCAGGACCCTGTCTAACGCCTGGAGGGACTCCATCATGTCCCGGAAAGCGTCCTGGGACAAGGCAAAGGAAGCAAGGGCCGGCCGGAAGTCCAATAGGTCCCAGGAAGTTGGGGTTGGCCGGAACACGGAGGCGGCAACAGGAACAGGCGAGGGCTGCAGCACGGAGGCGACTGCGGGAACCGGAGTAGTCTGCGGCACAGAGGCGGCAGCCGGAACCCTCCACCGACGCGGTCCGGAGGTTTGCGCCCCCCACTCCGGGGCTGGGCCTGCGTGACCTCTGCCACTGGGGCTACGAGCCCAACGGGTCCCTTTGAAGGGATCTGGTGCCGAGACCCTATGGGGGTTGTAGTTCCCCTTCTGCAGGCTACGAGGGCCCCCATAGGCCAAGCGGGTCCCTTCGAATGGGTTTGGTGCCGAGACCCTATGGGGGTTGTAGTTCCCCTTCTGGAGGCTACGAGGGCCCCCATAGGCCAAGCGGGTCCCTTCGAAGGGGTTGTAGGCTGGGTCCATCTTTGGTCGGTTCGTTCTGTTATGTGCAGCTTGGAACACAGGACCCAAACGCCGTCAACGATGGAAAAGCAACCTTTATTGCTAAACAGGATTCCAAAACAGGATTCCAAAAAACCAGGATACAAAACATGCACACAAGATCTTCCACGATCTAGACAAGACGAACCGACAAAGGGGAATGACATGAACAGGACTTAAATACAGAGGGCTGGTGCAGGTGATTGGACACAGGAGGAAACAATCAGGAACAGGGCAGACAATCACAGGGACAGGAAGTGAAGAGAAACAGAGGACACGAGAGACAAGGACTTCAAAATAAGACGGGAAACACGAAACAACACTACAGATCCTGACACAACTTGTCTTTCCTTCACACTCTCGTAGCTTGTGTTCTGAGACTGTGAAGCAGGCTGTAAACCAGCCTGTCAGATGACCACACTGCAGAAGATGGCTGCAGCAAACTTTGTAGGATTATGCGAATTCTCGCAAGGACATTACAAAGGGGCCGCTCTAACTTCTGCTGAGACTGTGTTTCCCAGGATGCACTATTTTTATTGTATTTTTTTTTTTTTAAATAATGATGCCACTTAGCGCAGTATATTTTTGTTGTATTACTTTAATAAGGTCTGGCTATATTTTTAGATCATTTAGAAGCTCCTGGGACAGATGAGTCAGCACAAAATGACAGCATATTATCAGTCTACCACACGGAGATACAGAGTTTTCCTCGGAGACACGAATAACAAAGACGGTCGTCTGAAAGTCTGGAATTACCCTTTCAAGTGAATGCAAATTGGTACCTGAAGTTTTGAGGAGAAATTTTCACGCTTGTGGCTGGCGCGGTTGCTGTCATTGTCAAATTTGCATTTCTGCCTAGCATCATTTCTGTCAGTGTGGAGCCGAGTGAACTGTCGGTGAACCGAGGAGGAGGCTGGCTCAGTGGCTGTCTGCTGTGGCACAACAACATCTCCCTGCGCGTGTGCGTGAGAGAGAATATCAGACAGAAAAATTAAGTCCAAGAAAGAGATAAAGAGGCAGAGAGGAAGGGACGAGGCGAGGGGAAAAGAAGGATGGAACATATGACAAACAGAGTAAGAAAAGGATTAAAATTGTTGGGGGCGGGGGGGGAGGGAAGAAGGTGTAAGCACCTATTTGCGAGCGACCTTGTGTCTGAATATCTTTGTGTCTGAGTGGCCGCAGTTCACTGTGTCAGCAGCTCTCATTACCACACACAGCTGAGGACATCAGAGAGCGTGCTTAGCAGCTGATAAAGCGGTCTCTGTCTATCCGAATACAAACAACAACGGAGACAACAAACAAACAAACACACAGCAGGAAAAAGAGAGGCTCGCAAATGAACACACATTAAACACTTGCGCACCCACACGCGTGCATACTGTCGAGGCTGGAAGTGGATTATCTGCCCAACCCGACTGCAAAGTAGTCACAGGGTGCACGGGGATTAACTTTGTACGTGGAAGAATATTCAAGTGAATATGAATTTAATTTGAGCTAAAAAACGAGGCCAGTCAAGTTCCTCAAGGCGGTCTAAGGTCGCGATGTGAAGGCAGGTAATTTTTTAATAAAAGCAAACGAGTCATATTAATAGACAATTACGTTGCATGTGAACATTATTAATTCCCTCTAGGCCAATTAAGGTGTTTACATGGGTCCACTTCCATTTAGAAAAGAGCAAATTGATCCTGCGAACAAGTTATTAGCCAGAATGTGAGATAGCTCCAGCCGTTACACTAGTTACACTTAACTACTGTCCATTTAAGGGTTTAATTATAATTATTAGTTGTGATCAAGACAACAGTACATGTTTAAGATACATGTTCTTGTATGGTGAACTCAACATGTTTGGGAAGTATAGGGATACTGTGACTCGCCCATAGATGACAGGGCACGTGTAAGTCTCCCCCGTGAGAGCTATCTGAAAGCTAACACCGCCCGGTCGTCCGAGAGTGCAGGCTAACAGGCTAATGCATAATTGAAAACATGACTCACGCTTACTCAACTCATTTCTCTACTGAAGATGACGCCTTGACCCTTTCTGGAAACCGATGTGTGTCCACTGTGATTCAGCACTGGTTGGTTAGTCGTAATAGGAGCAGTGGCGTAATGTGGAGGTGTTGTGAACATTTGCCGCAGGCGATACCAAACACTGTGTGCGGGCTCGGCCTGCGCGCGAGCGTGCGTGTGTGTGTGTGTGTGTGTGTGTGTGTGTGTGTGTGTGAGAAATTCAGTGGCCAAGATTGTCGGCGGCGAGTCACAGGCACACGTAGTGTACACACTACACACAGTTTGAGTCAGAATCTAATTTTACAAAGCAAGGACAGTTGAAAGTAGCAGGAATTTGACCTTGTGCGCTGGCGCTGGCAACACGCAATGGCTAGCGGCTGACGCATAGTAATTAGATGCGTAATAATCAGAGCAGGGCATGACTTGGCCTTATTCAGCAACATTCCCACCAGAGATTACGCACTGACCTCATATATTATATTAATATGTCAGCTTGTATTCTCATCTGGATCTTTTATAAAACGCCTCAGTTTGCAATTGCAATCTTGATTATTATTTATTTTCTTTATCTTTTTTTTTATCTTTTTAAAAGATAAAGATTAGGCTTGTTGACCTTGAACAAAATCAGAAACCGTATCCAGCTGTATTCAGCACAGTACTGTACTACATTATTTGGGTTTATACAGCCCATTTCCAGGCACTCAGATTATGCCTCGCACTGGACTAGAAAATTGTGTCAGTGCAGATACTTACGGGAAGGCTTTCATACTCTGATGCATAATCTGCCTCCAGGGAACCCAACATTTTACATCAGCCACATCACATGGCTATAAATGGCACACCAATATATGAAGATTCCCGGACTAAAAGATCTTTGGTGGAGATTATTGTAAAACAAGTGCAGACATTTTTTATTTATTTTACAGGATGCTATGACGCCAACACACAGCATTGTAATTAACGTGATTTCAGCAAAATGAGCATTTGAGAAGGGGGGATGATTCAGGTGGTCGGTGTACATAAAGTGAGCTCAGAAGACAAACAAACTAGAAAACTAGAGCCTGAAAGCAGCATGTACGGACATATTCAAACTAATCCTGGTCCAGTAGACATGTTGTTCTGCTCCGGGTGCTGTCAGGCTGCCATTACTGGCTGTCTTCATGTGATTAGTTATCTCTCCAAGGAATAGAAACGGCAATGAGCAGGAGGATGCAGAGCTCTCCATCCTACGCTGTAATATTCATCTGAAAAACCAGACATGCCTGGATGTAGAGTTTGCCTGAATACAAAAAGGGGTGGGAAAGTTTAAAGTTTGATATCTAGCTAACGTTACAGGGTATAATCTGATTTGTCAACTAGATCTCCATCAAAACAGATCTTATTCGGTACTAGTCAACCATAGTGCAAGCAAAAAGACAAAGATTTGACAACAGATCATATGTTGGATTGCCTTGCTCGACTTTCACTGCCCGTGCATATAGCACACAGCATCACAAAGATATTAATTTAAGGTATTCAAGACAAAATGCTTGCTGTTTAATACTGATATGTCACCTCACCGTAATCTGACAGCTTTATCTTAACAAGATTACAGCTCATCGCAATACCTCCAGGAAGATAGCTCTAAGCTCTCACATAGCCACATTACCGCGGATTAGCATTATCCTAGGCCAATACAATATCAACTTTAAACAAGTGTTTTGTATTTATCTTTATCTCCAAGCTGTTAGATGGAAATGAAATCAAAATGCTTGATATCATGAAATAAGTCTGGACAAAGATATGGGATTGTAAAAAAGGAGGGGAAGGCGTTCTAAAGGGGACACTTCCAAGGAGGCAGGGTTGGACTTTGTGCTCTTTAATTTTATTATTTTATGGCTTTCCCTCACTGTAGATTCTCAATTATTCTCTTGTGCATTTATCCCCTTGTGAATTATTTCATGTTCTCCTTTGATCTTTTTCTTCTGTTGTGCAAAGTAAATGATTTAAATAATTACTGTCTGTACAGCGGTTACCGCTGATCACATGGTCCACACCGATGGCGTCATCTTTACCTCGGAATGAGTCGTTTACATCTACAAACCGAGCGGGTCCTCTTCACTGAGTCCGCCATGTTGCACCGCCATGTTTTCCTAGAGCAGCCCAGAAGGGACAAACCAAACACTGGCTCTAAAGAGGGCTTTATTTGGTGTTTTAACGTTACCTCAAGGCCACCATAGCGCTCAAACATGCTTGGAAAAGGGAGGGGTATTCAGTTGGCTGCTAGATGCCACTTATCTCACACACTTGTCCTTTAACTATCTTGTCTGACAGCAGAGAAATGGTATTTTCTGTCTGCCAGAAATGCGAAAAGGATTGCACAACCTTACAATAGATTTGTTTACAAGTAAAAAGAGGGCGTAAGCAGCCCATCCTGTCTTGTCTCATCTCAGCCGTTGCTTTCCCATATTTTAGCACTGAGTTAGAATATAAACATTGCACAAGTATATTTTAAAAACGTGTGGTAGCAAAGGTAAGCTGCCCTTTGACCATGGTCAAGGACAGTTCATTCTATGCAACAGCTACGCCACTTCCAACCCATAGCAAAGGAGATGAAACGTCTATACCAGTATTGGTCCGGGTATGACGGAAGCAGCGCCCACTAGCTATAACGGTCCAAAGGCTAGTGTCTAGGAGTGTCTAGTGTGTAGGAGGTGGGCATGATACTAGTGCAGATAATTCAGCCAGATGCAGCCCCTGTGTGATGCTAGAGTCATGAGCAACCCCACCTCCCACACACCTGCATCCGAGGAGAACAGAAAGCGTGGAGCCACACGTTTTAGTGTGGGGTAGGCGGGGGGGGGGGGGGGGGGGGGGGGGGGGGGGGGGGGGGGGGGGGGGGGGGGGGGGGGGGGGGGGGGGGGTGGGTCAACCAAAAACAACAAGCCAAGAGCCATGGGCAGCTATCCTAATCCTCCCACTGTGGGAGGCTTGACATATCGCAGTCTTGCTCAAACAGGTTTGTTCTTGCTACGAAAAGGTCAGAGGGATAACTGTGCTTGGAGGAAAGCTGTGACGTAGCATGGTCGTGGACTCCCACACAAGACTAACACAGAGACACTGAAAAGACAAACGCGGGACTTCCGGTGCCAAAACTAAAAATAAACAGTGACATTTTGTCATGTCAGTCACGTGAGTCATTAGTGGAGTTAGTCACTTCAGTCCGAGTTGGTAGTCCGTCAAGTTAACGTCAACAACACTCTTTTCCTGAACCTAACTAATTGGTTTTGTTGCCTTAACCTACATTTCTGTAAAGACGGATGTTCATTTTGAAACTATGCATGTGTGGAGCCCATATTAACAATGGACACAATAACAGGAACTGGACCCCCCCCCCCCTCCATATTCTCATTTATTTATTATTTCTACTGATTGGTCATTGTTTTGTTTATTCACCTGGCATGTGTTTATCTGCAATGGAGGCTTGAATGGTTTGGGAGGTTACGATGAGTAAAGCTCATGCAGGCACTCGGGTCAGCTCAGGGGTCCTTTGGGAAGGAAGCGAGGGGAACGTTACGCACGCTTCATTCAGTAGTCGACTAAAACAGCCGTCAGCATGCGGTTGCGTTGCTGATCTGCGTGTATTTCTGTGCTCTTTCAGGTGGGTAAAAGTGGTGAAAACTGTATAAAAGTAGCGACACACATGGATCATAAGTGTGAGAGTAACGCACTATGAGTAATGCATCACTAACAGGTCCAAAACTGACACAAGAGGGGCCGAAGAGTGTCATAGTTTGAAGCCTCGGGGTGAGAATGTATTAGCAAAGGCACAAACACAGGCATGACCATGTTCTTAGTAAAGGTGTTCTAATGGAACGACTTTAACAACTAATTTTTTCAAAAAAATGAAGCAAATTGCAAAAGGTTGTTTGTAAATCTTTTTTTACAGACACTGTTCAACAGAACCAGCTGGACAAATATAGCCAGTGTGGGTGAACAAAACCAATCTGAAAAGGAGGCAACACCATAATGGACTGTCGGGTGAGAAACAGAAATAAGTGCGTACAATAAAAGCTGTCACCAAAATGATTTCCTGAGTGTTTATGGCTGTATTAAACCACAGTAAATCACAGTATTAAAGCTAAGCTGTACTGGTGTCACTTAACTGCACTGTGTCTATAGATGGCAAGCCAGTGCTCATCCTCTAATGACAAGTGTGTGTGTTTGTGTCTATACAACCACTGCTTCTTAATCTCCTAACAACCAGACAATAACAGATTTGTCTGTCTCTTTACACATGTGACTGTCTGTCTATCTTCATGTGTGTGTGTGTGTGTGTGTGAGTGTGTGTGTGTGTGTGTATGTGTGTGTGTGTGTGTGTGTTTGAGAAGGAGCAGATTTAGCCTTTGATAAAATCCCAGTCTTTAGAGGGATTATCAGTCCATCCCCAGACAGCAACATGCTGTGCATTTATGGAGGTAATAAGTTGACCTGTAATATACAGACAATTGTATGTAGCTCCTTTTGTCCATACAGCTACACCTGGGCTAGGAAGAGAAGAAAGCAATATCTTCAGGGGCAGTTGGGCCTGCTGCTCAACGCACCATGTGAGCTCCCATACAGTGAATTTTGATTTGGAGCATATACCTTTATGGGTTCTCCGACTGATCTGTCATGCTATTGTTTACCGTTCTGTCTTGACTACCCTCACATCCCAGTGGGCAAATGTGCAGCAGGCAGAAGAACACACAACGTGGCACAAAACGACACATTAACATTTAAACCCAAACATAAAATAACTATTAAAAAAAAAAAGCAATCTACATGACAAAGTCCTGTCCTCATGTTTCCCTTTAGAGATCAAAATCATTGCCTCTTCGCACTAAAAAGCACCAACAATATTTCTCGTCGCACCATTATCAAACATTATCCACCAACAATTTCTCGTTGCGTGATTTGGATATTTCAAACTAGGACAAAAAAAAACAACCTGGAAAGGTCATTCGGTGGTGGATGCAGGCTGAATGGTTTGCAGGTCAAAGCCGTCAAATAAATCTGCACAGCTATTATTATGGCAAAGCAAACCTTTTGTTGTGCATGAGCTCATAGCTCTTTCAAATGTCACCTATCTGCAACAAAAAAAAAACGTTCAGTTACTCTTATCGGCTGTAAGGAATAAGGAAACTGTGGAGGACTATGTTTTCCCTAAACTCAGTCACAGTCAGACATAAAATGACTCCCCCACTTGGTGACGGTGAGAGAATTACTATAAAACTGAAGAGATATAAAGAGCCCTGCAAAGCTTACTATATGTCTCATATTATTCTTATCTTATCCTCTTCCTCTCTCGTCCCTCCATCCCTCTCATTCCGTCTCACTGCTCCTCTCTGGCTTTCTCTCTTTCTCCCTCCTTTCTTCGCTGCCCATCATTCACCCCTGTGTCTCTTTTCCTTGCTTCGCGGCCCAATGTTCCCTCTCTCTCTCTCTCTCTCGTACTCCCCTCCTTCAAACGTTCTGCCTTGTGCGGAGTCATAAAGAAATAATGTACCCCCCCCCCCCCCCCCCCCCCCAGAGCGGCTATGTATTAGCATGCCAGCAGAGCCCCGTTAACTTATCTAGCGGCTACAGGCACCGAGTGGTAAAACTAAGCTCTGATAGTTTGCAACAGGATGACCACAGAATGCCTGTAGCTTGGAGAATTAGGACTGTCGTCACGATTAGTGATGCTGGGCCGAATGTGATTTACTGTACTGTACCCACAGTGCAGTGTCCTGCATGAGTCACTGGAATATACGGGCAAAGGGCACGTCCACGCAAATTCAGCTGGTGAGGAGAATTAGAGGAAATTATTTTTTACAGACGTTTTTTTTTGGGGGGGGTACTCGTCTTTTTTTTTCAAATGCAGTCTCTCAACAATTACAAATCTGTGATCCGGCTCGAAATGTACTTGTCCATGCGTCTGTGCTCGTTTTTGGAGCATCGAACATTATACGCCGGAGTGTATGAAATAGCATGAATTCAATAAAGCGCGATGTAAACACATACAGTCGTGGGGTCAACGGTGTTTCATGCGTATCAAATACTGCAAAAAAAACAAAAACAGATTGGGTCTTAACTGGTATTAGTCGTAATTTTGTTGTTTGATGAAGCAGAAAATCTCGCCAGTATGCGCATACATGCATTGTAGTGATTTCATGGAAAGCCCACGAGCTACATGCAATGAGTGCTGAAACTAAACCTGATAGCTTTCCTGAGGCTGACCACAGGATGTCTGAGAGAATTAGGCTTACGGTAATGATTGGTTATTCTAGACCTAATGTTGCAGGCATATTCTAGTCAAATGCACTTTGCATAACACCAGCTCACGGACATGGCGTGCGTTACAGAACTATAACTATGAAAGAATAACAAAGACTAGAATGCGTTGATGTCTGTGTTGGTGTCAATGTCCTACTATCCTCCAACACAGTAATATGCTTTGTGCTCCTAATCAGACTTCACCAGAAAACGAAGTACTTAATATTAATGTCATAGCAAATACAGATGGGATGAGAGATTATGCTGGTGCAGATTTAGTTGTGCATATGCTGCAGAGACAGAGATGGTGTGAAACCATTGCCCATTTTAATGAGCATTCCAGCTTAGAGGGATATTGAGACTTCAGAGCTGGAAGATGCCACAGATTGCTGTGCAAATGTTGTCCCATGTAACTCAATGGATTAGGTTTAGAAGCTCAACTCCCACTGGGCATCCGTACAAAAAGAAATGAACGCATTCTCTCATGAAGCGTCCACCGAATGGCAAATGTTATGAAAACTGCACTGTACTTGATAATAGCATTACAGATAAGAAATGCAATTAAGATACACACAGTGGAGCATACTGTATTGGAGCAGAAGCCATACCGTGCAATGCCTATTAAGAGCTCAGTGCTAGGCCCGTCACAATGATTAGTTATGCTAAAGCTGATGTTTCTGTTTTACTCACACGTTCATTAACCGGGTACTGGACTGAATCCGCACACTCGTAATCCACAGTAGGATAGGTGGGTTAAATAATAGGGCGGAATGGTTGCAGAGCTCCAAATGCTATGAGCAGACTTAACTTACGGAGCATTAACACGTTTATTATTAAACGAGACATTTATCATTGTGCTCGTACAACGACAACAATGGAGCGAGAAAGGGGAAATTGGCCATCCACCAGACATGATTCCGACATGTCTGGTGGATGGCCAAGATGAAATGCTCTGCATGAACTCTTTTGCCACATGTCAACATCGGAGCCTTTCTCTCTCTCTCTCTCTCTCTCTCTCTCTCTCTCTCTCTCTCCCTCTGTCTCTCTCTCTGGCCCTACTTGTTGATTGAATGCATGACTCATCAGCACCCATACTCTAGCGCTGACCTACATCTGTCCCACCTGTGTGTCACAGTGTCTACTGACCCACATTTGCACTGATCCAGTCG
This sequence comes from Cyclopterus lumpus, assembly GCF_009769545.1. Classification (NCBI taxonomy): domain Eukaryota; kingdom Metazoa; phylum Chordata; class Actinopteri; order Perciformes; family Cyclopteridae; genus Cyclopterus; species Cyclopterus lumpus. The sequence goes on from NC_046981.1 coordinate 6,269,094, forward strand.
TTCGCAGACTGAGCCTGTTCCAAAGGAAGCAGCAGGGAGCCGTTCTCCCTGGATCTTAAAACTCTCCTGTTCACAAGCGCGGGCCAATTGACTTTAAGCTGACATCGACACTGTCGGGTAACCTCTTGTTCTTACGTTCTCAGGTCATCTTTTAAAACTAATTTTCTTTCATTTAGCCTATAATAAAAGCTCACATTAATGTGCTGGCACATACAAAAGAGAATATCAGTTAGCTAAGCGTACCACTTAAATAATGTGGATGTTGTTTCCCTTATTCTCATTCAAATCGAATGTTCCAAGCGCTAATGTATTTTTTGGGATAGTCATGAATGCACCCCTCAGGTTGCTCCTTGCATACGCTTCCAGTGATAAACAAGCTATTTATGAGCGAACATGGTAGATTATTGTAACATCAGAGCCCACAGCCAAGGGCAACATCTCTGTATCGCTGCCTCTCCCTGCAGCATGGGGACAATGTGATGCTGCAGGACCATCCATGTGGGCTGCTGTGCACAGAGGCTGGAGGCGGAGCTTGGTCGCCCGACAAGTACCTCTGTGCGCTCTCATTGGCTCTTCATGACATCATCGATGAGTGAGTCTGTCTCTCTCTCTCTCCCCCACACCCACATATTATTCGAGCATCTCTTGAGACTATTTTCCAAGATGTAAAAGGCTCGCCTAAATGAACTGCTTCATAAAAAACAGGCGCAAATACAAATGTAACTTTTGCATTCTCAAGATCATTCTGTCCTGCTCCGCCCCCTCAGTGGACTAAAGGATTTTGAGGTAACATGTCTCTGACTGGGGTCAACTGGACAAGCTACAACTGTACCGCCCATTAGATGTCATGTAACACAGAAGAACTGATTATGAACACATGAATGAAGCTGAACCGAACGCACTGGGTCAAGTCTGCTAAAACAGAAACTTTAAACACAATGGAGTCTTGTCAAATTAACAACAAAGGTCTATGTAGTAGTGGTGAGAAATATGCATATCATCCATCATTAACTGTCAACATTCAATAAACTAATAATCACACTTTAGCGTGCAGCAAATAGGCTTGTGTTAATGAGGCGCTTTAGGGCAAATGTGTCTCTAAGTGTGAAAAGTCAACCCGACCAATTGTGGTTTCAATTTACAAAACCCCCGAAGCTGTGTTATAAACATTTTTATAATTTTTTTATCCTGATTGTTGTCCAAACTGCTTATATAGTCTTCATATCTGGCAAACAAGTGATTGACATGATATAATATGATGGTTTTACGAATGGTCCGGAGCATTGTTTATTTTATTCAAATTCATCTAGATTTTTACCCACATAACATATGGCAAGGGCACCATAAATCGCCACACATAAGGGCAACTCAGCCTCGACCAAAAAAATGAAATTGGGAAAAACATGTTGTTCTGTGTGTGTTTGCTGGTGTTTGCCGGTGCTCGCTTCCAAGTGAGCATCGGCAGCCCTACAACCAAGGGTTTGAACAAGTGCAACATCCCAGTACAAAGTAATATCACCTACCCATGCGGAGGGCCGAGGAGGATCACAGAAGCAATATCCTGCTCTCCCAGTGACTTTGGGCCGGGACGCTGTCTCGTGGAGAGACACACTACACATTTTTTTTATAATCCTTAAAGTGTCTCCATGGGTTTCGGATTTTCCAAGCGTGCCTAAAATGCATCCCGCCTGGCACTGCTGCTCCTGAGGTTTAAATCCTTCTGAGATGAGTCCTCACCTTCTCCCAAAGAAAACTGCACAGTCTCTTAATCCTCCTCTGCGTCTTAAAAGCCGCTTGATAGGTGACTCTGTACATCTTCCATGTGATTTCCACATATTTTCCTTTGCTTAACCTCCAACTGGAGAAAACGCTTTGCTGGTTAATCTGGTGTTAAATCCACCTTACGGACAGATCCCTGAGGAATCAAGAGGGGGAAAAAAATTGAAAGCATGTAAGTGTAACAAATTTGCAAATTGCTTAAAACTGCAAAAAAATGAAAATGAAGTGATACATTCTTTGATACATTGTGTTGAACCAAGTAAGACTTTAAGTGTGTCAGGCTGTGCTGTGTAAAAGTTGGTATGAGCGGTAAGAGTTGTAAAAAGTTAGAAAAAACCCAAACCAAATGTGTTAAAGAGCACTAAACTGATTTTGTTTCATGCAACAAATTAATCCTGCAAGTGCAAATTGTCTTACATTGCCTCATAAACACATTTAAGGGTAGGGCTACTATGGAATGCAGCAAATTCAAACAAGTTGTTTGGCCACACCTTCACATGATGAAGAAAGTTTATTAAAATCGTGCAAACTACATTTTCTTTTACAGTTTGAGACACCTCGTAAAAAAAAAACAAGATGAAAGTTTCAAATAAAGCTTCCGTAGTTAATAACTCGGTCTATTTATCTTGACGTGCTCCCGCGGGGTTGTATATATTTAAAAGAGAAACAAAAACAAAAAAAAGGGAAATGAAAGCTTATTCTACACTTTGGAGGTTAAATAACTAAATTATAAATAGTTTTCATCCCGTGAAAATCATTGCAGGCGTTCAAAAAAAAGTTGCTTCCTTGTGGATTTGCGCTCCTTTCTGCCGCTTTTCTTTGTATGGACTGAGAACAAAGGAGCCTTTACTGTAACAAAGAAGCTGCAGCGACTTATACCTGTTGCACTGTTTCCAATCAACTAGCACAAGTTTCTTAGTGATTTTCGAGACCAACCTTTTTTTTTCTGTCCACCTTGTTTACCTCCAAACAATATTCCATATTCGTGCAACAGGTTTTAATTCGGTCCCTGTTTGGTTTCTTGGGAGACTTTAACACCTGATTGCATTGTTCTGAATTCCCTCAGTGCACTGGCAACTTCGCACGACCACGTAACCCTCCACTGTCATAAAACTCCTGCACGAGGGAGAACTAGTTACAAACTAGTTATGAACTAATACTTGTCACTTTGTCAGATTTTGCAGCGTGCGTAAAAATTTTTTTTAAAAAAAGCTCATTTCCCCCCGCAAACTTCTGACAGGCAGTTTGCTTTGTCTTGTGCGTCGCAACATCCCCCCGAGAGACGCAAACACGGCGGCAGCACAAACACCATCTCACCTTCCACTGAGCCTCACTGACAATTAATTCAAAGTATCATAATGTTGAGTATTGTTGAGCGTTACCAAGATGCGTGCCTGAGCATCCCCTCAAGTTCTCTCCTCAAAGCGCCCCGCATCAGACAAAGGAAAAAGGGGGACCGCTCCTCTCGCTCGCTCTCTCTCTCTCTCCTCGCTGCCCGTTGATTCTCTATGTCTCTCTCTCCCCTCTCTCCCTCTCTCTCTCTGCTTTGTGCTCAAGTTTGAGCGCTGACGCACCGACAACTACAGCGAGCAACTTTCAACTGGGAAATTAATTTTTTTTTTTGAAGGAAAAAAATCGCACCGCGGGTTGCAAGGCGAAACTAAGAAGACAACTCACCTGGAGGTGTTTTTTTTGTTCTTGTTTTTTTTTGTGTGTGTTCTTGCTCTGCGCGCGTCGCCGTGCGTCGTGGAGAAGAAGGGGGGAACAAAAAGTTTGAGAGGGCACATCTAGCTTTGTGTTGTGGAGTCCCCCCTTTGTCTACACGTGTGATAGATGGATGGGGCTCCTTTTGGCCGCGCCTAGTTCATTTCGCTCTCCAAAGAGTCCCGCCCTCTCAAAGTCAAACAACTGTATGCACTAAGCAGCGGACGGCCTGTGGATATGTCTCATTACTACGGGCACGGGGGTTAATTGTCTGGTATCCAATGAGATTTTTTTTTTTTTTTTTATCAGTTTACTAAGTTTGTTATTTTTAATTAAATCAAATATACGTCTCTCTTCCATGAAACATCTGAATTTAATTCATTTGATTTGATTCCATTATTTTTGACATTCTGTACTCACCCACACCCTGCAGGTTCCCCCCCCCCCCCCCCCCCTTTTTGAGAACTCTCTTTCTCTCACTCTCTTCTCTAGTGGCCCCTTAAAGCAACACTTACATCGGTCACACTCTTTGCTTCATCGTTTCTTGCGTTTATGGTATGTTTCCTCAGTGTCAAGTGTAGACCGCACGTCGCACGACTGACTGACAACAACTTTCCTGAGGCTATACCTTTGTGTCTGGTGCAGCTGCAGGGGAACAAAGAAAGGGGCAAACGGAAAGAAAAAGGTCTCTTTGTTATTTAATGGACAGAGTGTCGCATAAATATGGAATGGAAACGCTGCCACATGGCGAAACCTCTGAAAAGCATATACATTGCAGTCAAAGTGGGCCTGTGAGGTTTAGAAAGAAATGTCTCGTTCATCTTGTTGAGTCTATAGCTTTAATTGTGTTTTACATGTGACAGAAGTAGTTTGTCATTAAACTATAATTATTAGATTACTTAATTGTCCACCCGTTATTTAATTATATAACCAGATTCATTGTTTAATGGTGGTGGCGTTTTGCCTGGGTGTGTTGGGAGGGGAGGCAGAGGAGAGAGGGAGTAAAGCAGAGTAGACACCACAGAGGAAGTCATAACATGCGTGTCCCCACTGCCAGGTGCAAGTTTAAGAAATAAATCAACCAGACACACAACAGGCATAATAACATAAGAAATAAGAGTCATTGGACACACACGCAGGCAGGTGGAAATGTGGTCCTGCCTGTTATACTGCACACGCTTCCAACAGACGAACATGGTTAGTTCTTTCATCTCTTTGCAGACACACGGTGGACGAGCTCTCACCCACAGCCACCTGGGTCTTGAAGAAAAGACACTGACAAACAAACAGGAACCTCTCTGTGAGTTCCGGTTTGCAAGTGATTCTGAGCCTACGGGAACATTTGAGATACTTTGACAGAGCCAGTCAGGTGGAGACGAGGAAGCTAAAGAGAACAGACACCAACCACCGTATGCTCCATTCAATACGCTGGGGCGGATATAAATACGTAATGAAACAGGAATGCAACTGCTGCGTGAATCGAAAAAACAACAGTAACACTAAACACGTAGTGTTGTGCAGTGCCAAATAAAAATGTTAAAAAAAGAATTAGAAAAGACTGTTTTTAAAAAGAAAAAAAGCATCAAATAAGGAAACAGTCGTACCCTAATCCACTCCACCATCCAGCCCCTCTGGGCTGAGCATAGATGAGCTACCTATACAGACAGGCCGACATAGAGATACAGTCATGCCTCTCTCACCCCCTCTCCGGCAGAGCTCTTATCCTCCCTGCTGTGGTTTTACTGGGCCACTGACTCCAGCAGTCAGCCCGTTCGGCTCTGCCCTGGCTGCCGCCTGCATATCTCCCACTGCGGAGTCAGCTGAGCCAGGCATGAGACTGCACACTGAGCAGGCTACATACAGCTTAGAGCAGCTTGACACACACACACACACACACACACACACAGACACACACACAGGGAGGTGCTGGAGCTATTAGAAAAAAAATGTGCAAGGTTCCACCACACACTGAAGATATTGTCTCCTTGAACAATACATATTTATCATCACATTAAAGCAATGTAAACAGTGTTTACATTCCTTGTCAAATCTGTGGTTACGCACAGCCAATTAAGCTTGGAATGAATGCATTTATCTGCATACTGGTGGGATGTTGCAGGGGCTTGGTTGTAGCAGCTTCATAAAATCACTTATGGATTAATGCACACACACTGTATTTCCTCTACAACTGTGAGCATGGCTGCTTCTTGCGCACAACTACTATGTTGAATGCACTTTATAAAATGCAGACATGTGTTGTCTGCATGGTTTCTTGCCCGTACCTCCTCTCCCGTCTTACTACAACTGTGAATCAGAACTCATGATGTTCGGTTATGGACATACTATTGTATCTGTTGAATAAAGTGAACCTGATTTGAACCTGATAATAAAAAAAATTATGAAATACATACCAAACCTCTTGTTACTTACCTACTCATTACACACAAGCAATTAAACTAATTTGGCATGCACAAGAGTGCTTATTTAATAACACTGGCTCATTACATACATTACATAGAACAGCATTTTTTTTTCATGAAAGCACAAGCTTAAAGTCTTGCTATCTTAATTTAATTTTGCATCCAATTACAACATTAGAAAACGCATATCTCTATGAACTGAAACAACGGCTGGTGTTTATGCCATACATAATGGCTCTATATATATGTCCAATACAGTAACAGCTATGGCACCTGTAATTCCACACACCTAATGAAGCTATTGTGCAATAGAAGAGAATAGCACTCAAGTAATGCTTCAAGGAACAAGTGCATACTGCAAGGTTCCTACTGCATGCTGAAGATTCCTTGATGCTCCATTTGGTGCATAGCTTGTTGGTTTTTACAAAAATAATACATTAAAAAAAGATATATCTGTGTGAGGTAGACATACAGTGCCTGGTCCTATAACCGTGGCATGTGGTTCAATTGTATATGCATAGAATTTCAACCACACACACATACACACAGAGAGAGAGAGAGACACACACATACCGTAGACAGACAGACATGCTTGTCAGCTATGCTGGAGGGCCCTTGGCTGACTGCTGCTAAACCAGCCCTTCCCCCCACGATAAGGGTCTGTCTGGGAGAGGGGGAAGGGAAATCATGACTGTCTGAAGACCAGACAGCCAGCATACAGCACAACGGGCTGGAATAAAATAGAATCCGTTTTCAAAGGATGGAGCCCGAGAAGAGTTACCTTTAGAACTGATAATTGTGTTTTCTCCAATAAACAGCCTTTTATTACCGCTATTCTTTATCAGGCGGCCAGTTAAAGTGACCCTGGTAGATGTGTGCGGATTTTATTAATGTTGTAAATGAGCAACATTTTATTCTGCCGCAGGAATACAGTTTTAGGCAATTGGAGAAACCCAAGCAGGCAACACAATTGGCTACTCCAGAAGCACGTTAGTAATGAAACTGTGCTATGTTTATGCAAGGGATGGTGGCAAAACTGCTCACCTTCATCACTCCATAGTCTGTTTAATGTGGCCGCGAGGTGAGTGGGTACACTACCTGTACAATGTACACATGTGTTAATAGAAGCCCGTTCCTCCGAAGCTCCATCTGGTCAGTGGGTTCTTGGCTGAAGATGAGTCTGTGCATATTGACTGTCTAGGAGATGATTTTTACAAAGGATGCAGGCAGCACATATCTATATCTGCAGGTGTTCTCTATGATGTGTCATCTTTTAAACAGCAATAGCTTTGTAAAATGATCAAGGAGGAAACGTCTAGCCGTCCATGCATATATTGTTAGTCATTAGTATGCTGTACACTTGTAAAGATCCATGTGAAGGTAAGGTTATTAATAATGTTATCATTTGTTTGGTATTTTTGAAGATACATATCTTCAAACCAAAAGATAATCGGAGGTACAGGTTAATGAATGTGCCTCAGTGTTGTTGGGATTACGATTTGTTTATAGTTCTAAACTTTGTCATGTTTTATGGCCCCATAATATAATATAATAATCATGAGTATAGGACATCCAGGTCAACACTCCCTAAGATACATTTTGAATGCATGATGTAGACTTAAGCCGTATGGGGGCTTAACATGAAAACCTATCGAATGTGCCACGACAGGGTTAAAATAATCTTATTGATTTGCTCCGTCTGAGTCTATATAAATGCATCTATTTCTTGGCTCCGGGGTGCTGTTGTAAGCTTCCCAAAGGCTTTACGGAATCAAGACCATGCATTCTCAGTCTACAGAGGGGGGAGCCTGCTATAAAACTCAGAAAACCAGTCCTGCCGATTGTAGTATAACTGGGAATAAAAGTGCTGTGTGTGTGGATATGGTTTTTTTGGTGAGCTTTCCAAAAGCTTGGTGGACCATCTGTGGGCCCTTCACACTCAATTTAGAAAACATTGTTGTGTAGCAAAAAGGTCTGAAGGACGAGTGCAGTCATGGACAATAGCTACTCACATAATGTGAAACTTTGACAAACAACGTACCTTTTCTCATGAATGGAGACGTTTGCAACGTGACGTTTGAATAAACAAATGACCTATTATCTTTTTCATTTAACACTGCAGTCCCAACAATAATTTTGGCTTCCCTCTAAAGAAGTAGGTGGTTATTGTTAGGGATGCAGTATGTTGTCAAACTATTTGGGATATCCCAAATGCAATATCTCACTGCCCATGGTAACCACTTTTTTTAGAACCAATCCATACAGTAAGGCTGGTGCTGTGGTAAGTGGGTTCATAGCTTTGATGGGCCTGGGTGTTCTTGCTTTGAATTATATCCATTTATAATCTTCTTGGAAGAGTCAAAGAGAGATAAAAAGAATCAAGAAAGAATTGTAGAGTTTCAGTTCCAGCTGATATTTATTTCCTTCCTTGAAAAAGTTCTGTACACAAGTTTATATCAACAATCTGACAGGCAGTGAATGAACACAATTTAGCTGGCATGAGATCCCCCCCTTTGTCCGAGTCTCAAAAAAAGGGTGGTTCCTTTGTTTATGGCATGATTAGAGACAATAAATGATAATTCTACACAGCATATTGCACAGAATGGATGAAAAATAAAGTCAATATATTTAAAAATGCTTTCATATATATATAAAAAAAGAGTCCTGAACTGACCACCTTAAATGTAAGTAAGGATGTGTAAAAGATAGCAGTTCTAGACAGTGCCTGTCCTCGATAGCAACAACGTACATAAACACACAATCTTTTTGCTTTATGATACAGTCAAATATACAAAGATCGAGTTCACGTTTCATCGTTTTTCCTCATTTTTTCTTTTTTTCTGAAAAACACAACAGCTAATAACCTGAATCTGAAATACAAATGCTATTCACCATGCCATAAAGATACTAAAACAAGTATTAGCTAATAGTTAGCTGACAAGTACAAAAGATTATATATTCAAATACAATGAGAAACGCAGAACAAGTAGGTGTTGCGGAACTCAAGTCAGAAATTTGAATATGCTTGATGTTATCATCCTTGTTGTTTGCTTGCTGTATTGATAGCCTGTCCAATCCAGAGGTGGATTGGCAAAAGTGACATCAATTAATGAAAACATCAAGAAATATGTCAAATGTAAAGCTACAATCTCCTCATTTGTTGTCATAGGCAAGCACTCTGAAGGGAAATGCAAAAAAACAAAAACAAGTGGCTGCTTAAGATAGTGATGCTGTTAAACCCACATGGTCCAAAGGAATAGCCTCTAGAAATAATGCATTCTTGTATCTTTAAGGAGCCTGCAGACTGGCACTGTAAACGTAGACGGTAGGCAGATACATAGGCTGGTGCTGCTTTCAAGTGCTGTCGGAAGAAATCGTAATTGCATCCTTTAACTTTGTGGTTTAGGTATATCATGCCTGGACTGACAATTGTGGATGTTCGAGATTGGACATCAAAGGAGTCTTGTCAGTATGTGCTGGTAAAAGTTAAAGAAAGTTTGCCAGATTTGTGAATTAAAACACCAATAACACACCTGGATAATATGATCTCCTCTGGTTGGGTCACATGAGTAAAAAATACCTTGGTGCCTTTCATTTCTTAAAAACAAACAATAGGCACCACAGTGATAGAAGGTCTATTTTGCTGGCTGTCTTTACAAAAGCCTCTGAACAGGCGATACAAAATAATAAGATACGAGCTTACCATGACCACTTGAAGGCAGCATGAAAACCAGCCTGCCAGGGTATTAACATTAGGAAATCCAATACAGCTGTATTAGCAGGCTACACACACCGATTGTTGACTCCCCCTTTTTCTATATAGATTTGTACAAAAATACACTGAGAAAATAATCAAACTGTGTCCTCTCTTTTAAGTGTCCAAAAAGTGTGTACATCTAAATATAAAATGAAATCAAAAGTTGTGTTTTGAAAACTCTAGCCCTTCGCCTGAGAAGGAAATGTGACAGACACAGACATACTGACAAACAACCGTGTAAGAAAAAGAAACAGGACTAGATCATGTATACAAGAAATTTAAAAAAAAATGATCAAGTCCAAAAATGCTTGGCCCAGTATATAAATACAACATCCCATATAAAATGGCATCTGAATACATGTACAAAACAAAGCTCAGAGGATGAAAAAACAAAATTGAGGATTTCTCTATAGCTATCATCTGAAATGAAATAATTTTGGTCCTGAATAGTAGAGAACACGTGTATAAAGTTCAGCACAGATTTGAAGTTGCGTTTGAATCCTGAAGTTCGAAAAAATTACAACAGCTGGTGATTATTTCAATGTCCTTTTTTTTTTTTTTTTTTTTTTTTTTTTTAAAGAGAAGAACCGAAAGCGAGCGCCACCTACCCATTTAAATAATCCTAATACTAGTTTTAAACTGCTCGACAGTCTCACAGAAAATCTCAGCACAAGATAGGAACACAGTAGGCCATCATGCTTGACATGTTTTTTGCTTTTTGAGAAAAATAGTCGACTTTAAAAAAAAAAACATCAACCCACCTCGGTTTCATTAAAAAAAAAAATCCCTCTCGGTGACACAATTAAAAAAAAAAAAAGTTTCTTTTTAAAAAGGAAAAAAAAAAGAAAAGTCGCACGACAGTCCTATTTCTGTACCTTTTTAGTGGTGAAGTTCACTTGGCGATTGGTAAAAAAAAGTTGTGAAATGTCCCTTTTTTTTCTCTTTTATTTAAAAAACGGCAACAACATTGATTAAGTGAACGGCGGACCGCATAACGTGCAAATCAATCACAGTTAAGTTGTTTAGTTCAAAAACAAGGTCGGGACTGAGCGTTTCACCGTCCGGAAACAGAACCAGCCCCCCTCGTGCTCTCCCCCTGCTCGTGTCGGCGCTCCACTTGTGTGGTGGCATCGAGTCCCCAGTCCACGCGCCCGAAGAAAAAGACAAGTTATTCGCTTTAAAGTTTTAGCTTTCCAAAAGGATTTGCAGCTCTTGTCTTATTTGGACGAGACGGGACTAGTTTCAGGGCTTTTACTAGTCTGTTGTAGGCTAGTTATAACACAAACTAGGACGCCCCCTCTACCAGGAACTGCTGTTTCTGTTCGTGGGCATATCTTAAGCTCGCAGGACATTTACCTGTCGTTTTTTGTCTTTGTTGTTTTGTTTTTTTTGCTTTTTGCTCACTCAGTACGTGAACACCAAGTTGGAGATGGTGGACTCCAGCCAGTCCCCGGATATCATTTCGCTGACTTCGGGCGTGCAGTAGTCGGGGAACTCAAAGTGGGAGCCGCCGGAGCCGGACTCAAAGTTCAAATCTAAGTCCCTGTCCAGCACCGAGGAGCCGAAGCTGCCCATCGACATGGTGTCAAAGCTGGGGCTCGGGTTAATGTCGAGCAAGTCGTCCTCGAACTCTTCGTCCTCCGAGGAAGAGGAGGCGGACGAGTGGGACGACGCGGAGGAGTGGGAGCCGGAGGGAGTCGGCGAGGAAGCCCGCCGACTGCTGTACGTGTGCCCGCCGTTGCGCTCCGAAGACCCGCCTAGGCTGCCGCCGCTGCCGGGGGAGTCGGCCCCCTCCTCCCTGCCGCTGGCCGCGTCCTCGTACAGGCTGAGCGGGTCGCTGGAGTCCGCCGAGCTGCTGAGCGTCGGGCTGGCGGGCACCACGACGGAGGACGCGGGGCTGACGCTCAAGTTGGCCCCGCTGCTCCCGAAGACGTACACCCGCTTGGGCTTCTTGCCGTCCGGTATCTGCTTGGCCGCCGAGGAGACGGATTTCGACTTGTAGAGAGAGTTGTGGTGGTGGTGCTCTGACGTGTGCTCGGAGGCAAACGGTGATGCTTTGGTGCTGCTACTGCTGCTGCTCCCGAAAAGTGATTTGTGGGGTTTGCTGCTGCTGGGTGATTTGGATCCGTTCTTCCTGGAAGATGATGATGTCTTAGTGCTGGTGTTGTTGGAGTTACCGTTGAGTTTCTCACTCTTGTCCCCGTTACTACCAGGCTTGGAAGCGCTTGATTTCACCTTCTTCCTCGGCCGGTACTTGTAGTCGGGGTAGTCCGCCATGTGCTTGAGCCTGAGCCGCTCCGCCTCCCTGATGAAGGGGATCTTGTCGCTGTCCCTGAGAAGCTTCCACCGCTTCCCCAACCTCTTGGAGATCTCGGCGTTGTGCATGTCTGGGGACTGCTCCATGATCTTCCTCCTCTCGATCTGGGACCACACCATGAACGCATTCATGGGTCTCTTGATGTGGCCGCTGGGCGTTTTACACCACGCCGGGTTCTCCCCCAGCTTGTCCCCGGCGGTCGAAGCCGGGGAGAGAGGCGAGGCGGCCGGGTCCAGGTCCATGCACGCCCCGGAGTCGGAGCTTGAATCTCCGGCGAAAAAGGACAGTGCCTCGGCGGTACTCTCCGTGTGGCTCATTTTCTGCACCATGCTGCCCAGTTATACACGCACACACACACACACACACACACACACACACAGAGGGAGAGCAGTGTACTCGCTCAGTTTCTCTCCCTCTCTCCTTGGTCCCTCCGATTCACTTTAAAGCAAACTCAGCTCTTTCGCTCTCCCCTCTTCACAGTTTGAGTTTAAAAAATAATGAAAAAAAATAATTCACTCCTGAGATGTGCGGTAAACTCGGAACAGTTCAAGTCCAGTGTAGCCTTAAAAGGCTAGATGTGAAAAGATGAAGAAGAAAAAGTTTAATTTCCAGTTTCTGTAGGTGATCAAAACAACAGGGACAGCCCACTCTCCACTGTTCTCTTGTCTCTCTCTCCCTCCTGTGTTATAAGATCAATTCAGCCGTGTGGTGACTGAACATAGTCTGTGCAGCTGCTGAGCGCAGACTGAGTGCCACACTGTGCGCCCGGGCTCTTACAAAGGGCTCCCAAGTAGCCTGCAGTGAGCAAGGTAAGTGCTTTTCTCTGCATCAGCTCTGTCCCCTCTCCTAGAAACAAAAGCCATGCATGCTGGGGAGGAAAAAAAGGAACCTAGAGTTACACTGTCCGCCTTCCATCTGCAGACTTGCAGTCGAGTTTCAAGCAGCCCTCCAGTCCCGGCCCCACTTGCTGGTATTTATCCCTTCCCCGCGATACAACGGCGATAAAAATCCACCAATGGGAGGCTGTCACTACCCTGCTCTGCGCGAAATCCACGCCCACCTCGCCCCCGATTGGCCAAAAATGGAATCTAATAATAATCAGCGCGTGCAATGAGGAGCCTCGTGTCTGACCTCATTCCAGAATACAACAAGAAACTTCAGTTTTTTTTTAAAGAGACACTGGCTTATGTTATGGAACCCCTTTTTGTACCCGCCCACCGCCAGCCCATGTGTATACCATTAACATATAGCTATATCGGAAGCTAGCTATACTTTACCAAATGGAAACTTTAACACAGAAGCACAGTTTTGTACGACTGTGTTGCCTGTAATAGAGTATCACATTTAAAAAATATATTTATTTCATTTTCTGTGTTGGCTGTTATGAATGGTGCACACCTATATTACTGAATAGAGAGCACTTGGGAGCAGGAACAGCCCAATGCAGCTGATGCAAATGTGTTACCTATACTGTTTGTAATAATAGTTATAATAATAATAATGATAATAACTTAAATGAAAGAGTTGGCCTTTACTAATTGCTGCCATTGATATGTGTTTACAGGTGGTCGCGGACTGAGGTCTCGCATCAGCGACACATTGTGAAACAACACCAACAGTTGAGCCTCTCTTATTGAGCGCTTCACAAACAGGGAAATGTCTCTTGGACACATCATGATCGTTAAGCTGGTGTGAGAAAAGACTCCAAACCAACAACCCCCCCCCCCCCCCCCCCCCTCTCTCTCTCTCTCTCTCTCTCTCTCTATAAGGCGGGGTTGGGCGGTCCTTTGTCACATAACACACATCGAACCAACCCCTCTCTCCAGCACACTAGACAGGGAAAAGAGAGGAAGGCGATGTGTTCAGATCGAGTCTCTGCGAGCAGACGCACCCGCACACCTCTAAACTGCACGTGGAGGGACACACACAAGAAGGGGGGGTGGGGTTGTTGGTTTGGAGTCTTTTCTCACACCAGCTTTACGATCATGATGTGTCCAGGGGGGGGGGGGGGGGGGGGGGGGGGGGGGGGGGGGGGGGGGGGCAATGCGCATTTTGGAGAAACACGTTATACATTTTACGCACACATTAAGTTATGCTCAATTTACTTCAAACAATATATACATTGTGTTTAAAATAAAGAATGGACAGAATAAACAACAGCATTGCCTATCAAACTGTATTTATTTTTCTCTCACTCTTGATTTCTCAACCTGAAATGCCAACTTTACTTTATCCGAGTTATCATAATCATTGCCAATACTGTCCATTTGTTGTTCTCCTTTAAAGTATGAACAATACGTATTAACAAACACCACTATGCAGTAAACACAAGTCAAACTGTGTTTCTTCGGGTCACATGCAGTTACCCCAACAAGATAATGACTCATTTATTTCACTTTTAAATCGGCGACGAGTCCCAAAAAAAAACCAACCTCAAAACAAGTGAGAGATGAGGAGGGATACAAGCAGACACACGGTGGACAGAGGCTCCGGTGCGGGGTCGGGTGGCCGCTAGATGGCGTCGCAGAGCCGGAGAGGACTCGGCTCGGCCGCGTTGCAGAACATTTAGGAAAGGTAATAGAGTTTAGACCGAGAATCCAGAGCCGTTACCAGAGGTGAATTATTACATAATGTCTCTGTGCGATAGAGAGGCATCCAAGCAATGCTGTGTATGTGTGTGTGTGTGTGTGTGCGTGCGTGCGTGTGTTAGAGCAAAGTATGAATGTCATGACTGTGGTAAGGGAGACCATGCAATGAAATAAAAGGGAATTTAAGCACTATGGAGTTCTGCACATGAAAATTACATCAAAATATGAAATGAGTTGGAAATGTGTGTCTCTCTCTCTCTCTCTCTCTCTCTCTCTCTCTCTCTCTCTCTCTGTGTGTGTGTGTGTGTGTGTGTGTGTGTGTGTGTGTGTGTGTGTGTGTGTGTGTGTGAATGAAATATATGGTCAGACGTTCTGTGTCTAAATGAAAGGAGAGTCAGAGGTGACTTGGATCACCACTGGGAAATTAGTATGAAAGTATAGTCACCAGTGTTTCTGGATGCATTTCACTGCGTACAATTATATTCAATATGGCCTCATATCTGCAGTGCATCCAAGTAAAGCAATGGGTAATTGGGCTCCAATTTGTGTGTTCATGGAGCAGAACTGCAATGGAAATAAGAACGTTAACTCATAAACTCACACCGCTCCTCAATACCATTTTAATAAGCAACTGCAGGAAAACGTTATATCATATAAGTCAATGCTGTGTAGAAAGCCTCGAGTGAACGGGACAGCCTTCTGGAAAGAGTACTTTACATCATGTGTTTTAGATGTAAAACGATACTGTACACATTTAAAGCAAAGGCATCCAAATAGTATATTCATCTCCATACTTTATTTCTCTCTCCTCCACACCAAACTCTCAGGAACTCGGTGCACCTGGAGTGACAGCTGGTGGGCTTTTTAAGCAAACAACTTATTCAGTACCTTGAGCAGGTGTCCTTCATTCTATTCTATTCTTTTCCACAACCCAAAGATAAACAAGACCTTTCACCTAGCTTTGGCTTCATAGTTAACTTGAATACACACGTCTTTTTTTCTTGGCTGGCCGTACTTCTCTGTCTCTCTTTCTTTCTCTCCGTGTCTCCCTCCCTCTCTTAGTGCACACATTAGTATGCCACGCACACGCACACACACACACAGACACACACACACAGACACACACACACACACACACACACACACACACACACACACGACCTGAAAGGATAAGTAGTGCATTCAAACTTTCCTCTCGCTTTTTCTCTCTCTTGCTCTCTCTCTCTCTCTCTTTTACTGCCATTGTTCCAGTGAGGTGCAGCTGCCACGCGAGTTGGAGTGGGTCGCGTGCCAACCCTAATCTCAACAGGTGTTCTTTTGGGCGCCCCGCCCGCCCCCCCCCCCCCCCCCCCCCCCCCCGCCCCCCTCTCTTCTCCCTTTCTTTGTATGTCCTCACTCTCTCTTTCCCACTCTCTCTCGCTCTCTCTACGCCCCCCCCCCCTCCCCTTGTACTTCACTTTACAAATTACTTCTCTTGCTCTCTCCCTCCCAAATTCAAATGAGCTTTACTAGAATGACCATAACAATCAATTCAATTCCAAAAGCATGTTGTTCATAGTTTACAATGTGTGCAGATGAAATGTAAGAAGCAACATGGTTTGCATATTACAACGCGACACATTCACGATACTGCAATGTCAGTTTTTCTTCAAATAAATATTGAATTTTGTTTTGGTCTTAGAGTGTGTCAAACTCTGGTTAGTTTTTTTTGGCATAGAACGCGATCCCTCTGTTCTTATACAGACAGGTTCTTATATAAGCAGGAAGTATTGCTCCCTCGCTGATCTCTCTCTCTCCCCCTGTACTCTCTCTTTTCACCCGTCTCCTATTCACTCCTCTGTCCATCTCCCAGCTCTCTCTCTCTCTCTCTCTCTCTCTCTCTCCTCCTCGCTTCAGTTTAGCTCAGCTTGTTTTATTGGCATGAATATTAGATGAACAGTGTTGCCAAAGCCCCCCCCCCCCCCCCCCCCCTCCACCATCTCCCTCTCAAGATAAATCTGACCTGAGGTCATCTGTTATTCAGAACACTGACACCATATGGTCAGCCACCCACTCAGAGTACATCCAGTCAGTTTCGTGAAAACTTAAAATCTTCCCATATTAAATATTGATGGAGCTGCATATTGACCGGCTGTCACAAACCCCGCTTGGAGTTTAGCCTGCTCGAACTTTGACGTAGCTGATCCGGGACAAAAGATGTTGACATTAACAAGTCAACTTTTCAGAAGACATTTCTAAAACAAAGGTTATATTCAGACACAAGGGAAATATTAGATTTTTAAAACTCTTGTTTATTGAAAAAGAGCTGACTTTCAAATATACATTGAAAGGGAAATGTTTGCCTGTGTACTTGACAGCCATAATGAAAAAACAAATTTATATTACCAATTAGGATTCTGCTCTGCTCCATAATGCTGTTAATCACAGCCAAAGCAGGTCGACCTCTATTGCAATTAAAAATATGATGCTTCAGGCGTTACCTTGGTCAGAAGCTCAAAAAGAAAAAGACCCGTGCAGCGGTTGCCCCCGCTCAGCCTGTGTTGGGATTGGTGGGAATGGACTGTCCTCTACGCCCCGTCTAGGACTGTCCTCTACGCCCCGTATAGGTCTGTCCTCTACGCCCCGTCTAGGACTGTCCTCTACGCCCCGTATAGGTCTGTCCGTATAGGACTGTCCTCTACGCCCCGTCTAGGACTGTCCTCTACGCCCCGTATAGGTCTGTCCTCTACGCCCCGTCTAGGACTGTCCTCTACGCCCCGTCTAGGACTGTCCTCTACGCCCCGTATAGGACTGTCCTGGGCGTATAGGACTGTCCTCTACGCCCCGTCTAGGACTGTCCTCTACGCCCCGTCTAGTACTGTCCTCTACGCCCCGTATAGGTCTGTCCTCTACGCCCCGTCTAGGACTGTCCTCTACGCCCCGTCTAGGACTGTCCTCTACGCCCCGTATAGGACTGTCCTGGGCGTATAGGACTGTCCTCTACGCCCCGTCTAGGATTGTCCTCTACACCCCTGTAGAGGACTGTCCTCTACGCCCCGTATAGGACTGTCCTCTACGCCCCGTCTAGGATTGTCCTCTACACCCCTGTAGAGGACTGTCCTATAGGTCTGTCCTCTACGCCCCATATAGGACTGTCCTCTACGCCCCGTCTAGGACTGTCCTCTACGCCCCGTCTAGGACTGTCCTCTACGCCCCGTCTAGGACTGTCCTATACTGTCCTCTACTGCCCCGTAAAGGTCTGACCTCTACGGCCCGTATAGGACTGTCCTCTACGCCCCGTCTAGGACTGTCCTATACTGTCCTCTACTGCCCCGTATAGGTCTGACCTCTACGGCCCGTATAGGACTGTCCTCGACTGTCCTCTACGCCCCGTCTAGGATTGTCCTCTACACCCCTGTAGAGGACTGTCCTATAGGACTGTCCTCTACGCCCCGTCTAGGACTGTCCTATACTGTCCTCTACGCCCCATATAGGTCTGACCTCTACGCCCCGTCTAGGACTGTCCTCTACGCCCCGTCTAGGACTGTCCTATACTGTCCTCTACTGCCCCGTATAGGTCTGACCTCTACGGCCCATATAGGACTGTCCTCTACGCCCCGTCTAGGTCTGAACTCTACGGCCCGTATAGGTCTGTCCTCTACGCCCCATATAGGACTGTCCTCTACGCCCCGTATAGGTCTGACCTCTACGGCCCGTATAGGACTGTCCTCTACGCCCCGTATAGGTCTGAACTCTACGGCCCGTATAGGTCTGTCCTCTACGCCCCATATAGGACTGTCCTCTACGCCCCGTGAACTCTACGGCCCGTATAGGACTGTCCTCTACGCCCCGTATAGGTTTGACCTCTACGCACCGTATAGGACTGTCCTCTACGCCCCGTCTAGGTCTGTCCTCTACGCCCCGTCTAGGACTGTCCTATACACCCCGTAGAGGACTGTCCTCTACACCCCGTCTAAGATTGTCCTATACACCCCGTCTAGGACAGTCAGTGGTGCAAAGAGTGCAGGAGTCAATAAGATAACCAGTGGACCTGGTGTGTCCAATCACATTTTGACAAAGCCTGCCACTCAAATGAGAGACTGCAGGTGGACCACATACCTACCTCCTTGAGTGGCTGTAAAGGGATTTAATCAGCGGAGAGAGAAGGCATTATTAAAGGACGATTAAAGATGCGGGTGAGAATTAAAAGTAAGTATGTGCAATTAGAGGTATATACTGGTTTAAGACAGTTTGATCAAATGTATTAAAGGGGATCATGTTTATTTGAGCCCTCGATGGACTGGCGGCCTGTCGAGGGTGTCCCCTGCCTTCGCCCTATGTCAGCTGGGATAGGCTCCAGCGCCCCCGTGACCCTAATGAGGATAAGCGGTATTGAAAATGGATGGATGGATGGATGTTTATTTGAGAGAGGTAAACGTAAAAAGCCACAGGTAGACTGTGCAAAGTACAATGTTAACCAGGTGGATGTGAAACGCTGACATCCAAATTGCAATGGGCGATTGGATAACTCACCGTGGGTTTGAGGAGAAGGGGACAAAAGAACACCTGATTAAAACATTGTGTCTTCACATGACAATAAGCCCCGCCCCCTCTTTGATTTATTATAGTTTCACTGTCATCAAAGTCAATGTTAACAACACAGTCCTTTACAACCATATAACAGACAGATGGCTGGTTACTGTATATATGAAATGTATTTATTCAGTCGTATTTCTAAAGCTTTGTTTGAACAGGTGTCTTCAGGCACAGATACAGACAAAGATGCAGACATAAATACACACAAAAGATCACGCGCACACACACACTCTCAGCAGTCAAACTCTTATCTTATCCAGAAAGAGCAGCTGCAAAGTGTGAGCCAAGCTTAGCTGTTAATGATTGGTGGTGTGTGTTTATGTGCGTGCGTGTGTGTGTGTATTCTTATTTTACCCCCACAATCTCTACTCTTTCTCAACTGACAAGAGCTCATTATTAGTGGTCCAGCTTTGATTTGGGAAGTTCGGCAAGGTGAATTTGAACATCTGTCGCATTTCAAGGTTGTTTCTGTAGGCGAGTGCAAACACACACACACACACGCGCACACACACACACACACACACACACACACACACACACACACACATTCAGTAAGTAAATGTGTGACAAGCCATTATGCATGATCACCCTATTTACACATTTGTTTTATATTTGCACAATGTTATGAGGTCATATGATGATAGTTGAATTGGTTCTTTACTTTGAGAAGATACGTGCAAAGGCACCTCTGAATATATGACTGTATTTAGCTAAAAGCATCAGACAAAGTTTTAGCATCAATATATAGAAGTTTGTGTATTATTAAAGGGGTTTAGTATACATTTATTGCCCCAAAATGTGGCTTTTTGCAAAGCAACATTACTATAAAAATATATATTTCTGTCAGGAGCTGGAATCAGGGTGGCATAGTGATGCATTCAATAAGCGTGTCAACAGCACACAATTACTAATATTTAAGATGCTTAAAATCTGCTTCTTGTATGTTTTGTGTAAGCTGTCCTCTTTCCAAGTTACACGGAGGAGAGGAGTTCAGCATCTAGAAGCGACTTTGGCATCCTTCTGGATACATCTTTGTCATATCTGTGTTCAGATTCGGTATCATTTATACATATGCATCTATATGTATATTGCTCTATTCTGTACACACAGTTTCTATTGCACGTCTGTTCGACCGGGGAGAAGGATCCCATCGCTCTTCCTTGGAGTTCTTCATTCGTATCCCCCGTTAAATGAGTTTGTTTGGGGACTTTTTCATTTTCCCATGTGAGTGTCATAAAGGTCAGAGGGTGTCATATGCTGTACAGATTGTACAGCCCCCTGCGGCAAATCTGTGATTTATGTAATTGGGCCATATCAATTAAATTGACTTAATTGACACAGACGTATGTGAGTCATATTGGATGGAAAGTTTTCCGCACATTTAACCCAAACTGACAGTTAATAACTGGAAAAGGTTGATCCTAAAGGATTGACACAAGGACAGTAGGAACAGGCTTTGAAAGGATTTAAAAGGCACACGTTGCCAACAAAGGAATAATTCTCTTGCTGTCATTCTGAGATATAACAATGCTACACACTTCATATGGCACATGCATATTAAAGTTGGCATCTGACCTTCATGTGGAAAGTGCCACAGTGCGAGACGCCGTGTTCTCTGTCGTTGGAGCAGGTGACTGGTAGATACTTTATTTTGCTATGCAAGGCCGGAGATTGGCTCAGAGCAGAAATAAACGTGTGAACAGTGGGATGTGTGCGCCTCTGTGTGCATATTCTTGCATTATGGATTTGTGTGCATATACCTGAGTTCATCTGCACATTTCTGTGTGTGTTTCTGTGTGTTTGTATTTGTGTGGGTGGGCAGATGTGTCAAGTCTGTATTGTTGCTCATCTGTGTATTTCCATACAAATGTGTGTGTGTGTGTGTGTATGTGTGTGTGTGTGTGTGTGTGTGTGTGTGTGTGTGTAGTCAGAGGTGACCAGTTGTCACCGAGCTCTGACAGTAACCAGGTATCAGAGACACATGGTGTCGCCTTGTCTCCTCCAACCTTTTCTCCTGGGGGCTTGTGTGTGTGTGTGTGTGTGTGTGTGTGTGTGTGTGTGTGTGTGTGTGTGTGTGTGTGTGTGTTGGTTTCATAACTCTCTTGATACACCTCCTAACCCACCCCAGGCCGACTGCATGGATGACACACATGGAAGGGTCCCTGGAGCGAACCCCAGGTGATGAGGCGCCAGCATGGTGTGCATGGTTCACATCTCTTGAGATTCACCACCTCCTTTAGAGAATGGATTACACACACGCACACACACACGCACACACACACACACACACACACACACACACACACACACACACACACACGGTTGTGTTGTTGTTATTTTTGGGGACATTACATTGACGTATTCCTTTCCTGGAGACTTACCCAAACAATAACTGCTGCCTTACCTAACCCTAACCCTAAACCAGGTCTTCACCCCACAATGTCACTGAGAAATAAGATATATGTCCTCACAAGTTGGGTGAATACTCCCACACAGACACACACACAGATGGTTTTGACATCATGTAGGTTGAGCTCTGCTCTTTCAGGGGATTGATGGTGCAGTCATTCAATATCAGGGTCAGGGTCAAAGGAGAGAGGAAGGGTAGTGGAGACAGAAACAGAGGAAAGCAAGGGAATGAAAGAGAGTAAAAGTTGAAAACTACTTAAAGTTGTGGATGAAGTTATTTGTTCGGTGTGATATGAGAATGTGTTGATTGCTGAGGTTGTGACATACAAGACAATCATATGTTTTCAATATGTTGATGCTTCAATCTGTCCAGCTACGAGCAGGATGCAACAAACTCGATAACATTGGGAACACCGACACAAAGCTCTATCATCCTTTTTACCTTTGTTGACGTTTCAGTGACATGTTACGGTCAAAGATGCATATAGATTGGGGACTGTACTCTCAAAACATCTGGCGTTAAAGGAAGCTCCCATTGGCTGAGCAGGGTACAAGAAGTGTTTAGCCTCAGAAAAATTCACAGAGAAGTTTTAGCATTCAAAGTGAGTCCTGAGTCTGAGAGAAGTTAGTCCAGAGGACTAAGACCTGTTCACAAATGCTGCAGAAAATACAACAATATGGAACTTTAAAAAGCATATTTTGGTGGCGCCTGAATTAATAAGAACCAGATCACCGCACTAAAAAATGTTAACAATCCCAAAACACCGGATATGAGAGTTTGCACCAACTCTCCACTACTTGGAAACTGTAAAAGTGCAGTGCTGGTGAACATAAAATACCTCATAAAATACCTTTGCTTGCAATTTGATTTAATCCTAAAAAATTTGCTAAATATAAAAAACTTCATAATAGTTTCATTTTTTTAAATATGAGTTGATAATTTATGATGAGTGTTAATTTACTTTCATATTTATTAGAAATATTTTCTACACAATTAATATAGCAGCAAACAACTATTTGTAAAGTACTAATATCCCCCAACCTGTATGTGTTGTAATCAGAGCTTCTCTGTGCTTTGGAGAATATTATGCAATATGTAAGAAAGCAATGCCTCTGGCAAATCTCAGAGGATTTCAATAGAGTATAAAATAAGTATCCTTTGTAATCGGTTGATTGGGGTTAGCACATGTTTTGGTTATCTGCCATTATTTCTAAATGAGCAGTTATGTGGAATTAGAGTACAACACATTCCAGTTAGAGAAGGCATTGCCTTTAGTTTGCCTTTCTGTAACAAATGTGAATTATATTCTCTGTCTTCCAACATATTAGAAACATATTGAATGTAATATATCCAGCATTGTGACATCTTGCTTTCTCACCAATTACCGACTGCCATCTCCCTCTTCACACCTGGCAGCGGTGGATGTGGCTGACAACGTGTAGTGTGAGTGACAGAGACAGAGGGAGAGGTGGGGAAGAAGAAGAAAAAAAGGGGCACTGAGAGCCACACAGTTGATTAAGTCAGAGAGAGGGCCTTTAAAGCAGTTGTGCCTTGAGTTTACATTTCCAGGAAACAGGAATCAGAAGGGAAAAGGGGAGGACACCGATAACAGTTGACATTTGGTACTCAACATTGATGACGCTGCCACTATCACATATAGCAAGAAGTGCACGGATTAGATACAATGCCAAGATCCACTTCTAGACATTTCCAAATGTATCATGTTTCACAAGCTGACATTTTTCTAATTTCTTGGATGCAAAACACCATCATAAACCTTTATTGATAAAAATGTATGAATTGTACGTCTAAAGCCTGAAGCGCGTGGAAACTATAAAATACCATTTGCTCTGCATTGGTCTGAAAGCTGAAGGCCACGTGTTACCAGTGGGTGGACTGAGCCTTTGTCTGTCGCTCTTTAGACCAGTGAAGCACCCTCCATCTGTCTGATTGTCGTCCCTGAGATAACACCTGTGGTGCAGTCGGTGGCTGTTTTCCTGTAAAGCCCCAAATTCGGAGCTGCCTCCCCTCTCAGGTGTGCACCCACCTAAGACAAGGCTTCCCTGAAGGCACACAGTGGCACCCTCCACAGATAGGATATCTCATCAGGGAGGAGGGCAGGAAAACAAGAGTTTACATAGGATGTGAACAATTTGGACAAGACTTTAGAAAACAAACAACTCTTGTGTGCATAAGGTAGACACCAACGGGGCCGACTGTCGTCCGTCGATCAGAGGATCGGTGGTTCGATCCCCGGTTCCGCTATAGCCCATGTCGATGTGTCCTTGGGCAAGACACTTAACCCCAAAATTGCTCCCGTAGCTGATTCTACGGTGTTTTGAATGTGTGTGAATGTTAGTTAGTCCCGATGGGCAAGTGGCTCCTCCCATCAGTGTATGAATGGGTGTGAATGGGTGTATGATGTTAAAATCTGCGATACGTTATTACCATAATTATGTCTGATACAGCTATACGCCATTGTAACAACAACATTATTGATGTATTATTAAATAATCAGGTGTTATCAAAATGCGTTGCGTAGTAAGCTAGTTCATAGATGATGGTATTATCATATATTACGGATTACGGATTAGCACCAATATAATATGGACCAATTCTTGCTCTAACAAAGTCCGTCTAGACGAGACCTACCACCTATAGAGCTGAGGGGAAAGACGAGTGGAACATGTCAACACTTGTCCCTCATAAAAGGTGAGGAAGAGAAGGGAGAGGAGATGAAAATAACAGGCTTCGCCTCAATGGTAAGTGTGTGACTTCGTCCTCGGTGTCTTTATTTCTGTCGGACTTTGCATGCTGAACACTCCAGAATCAAGGGCGAAGCAATTTCCTGTTATTACACACAAATGAGCAGGCAGACATGAAATTGTTTTCTCGGGGAGAGCTCTTTCCATCTTTTAGAAACAAGGCTTTTTTTATTTTTAGAATTGCTATAGTTACCACTGAAATGATGCAGATTATCAAATGTTACTTTTGTTTTTTTCCAATGTTTCAAAAGGAAGTTGTACATACAGTATTGTACGTACAACATGTATGTATATTGTATATATATATTATACACATACACATTTACTATTGGACAGGTTCAAAGACATCTGTATGGTGTTCATCTGTAGAATACTTAAGTAATTATCAATGACTAGTAATAAAGAAGCATCTGCTGAAATAAAGAAACATCTGTTTCTGAACCAGGCGAAGTTGCACTAAGAACACCTGGTCTTCTCGATAGAATAAACTCTCAAGGTTGCTCTGCTTTCATCACTTGAGTCATGACTTTCACAATTAAGAGGATTTACGTCAGGACAGCTGAATAAATCCTGAGATTTCCCATCTGGACGGTATTCAGACTGTAATAGAAATAACGACTGAACAAGATTCTTGGCTAGGATTAGTATTTGAGACTTTTGATATGTGTGCGGGTGTGTGCGTGTGTGCATGTGTGCATGAGGCATGTCCACATGCACTTATACACCCCCACAAATACACACAGCTATTTGTTATGACACAAGACTGCAGGTGACAGTGATTGATCGTTGATGGATGGCCTCAGCTGATTGCGGCCGACCAGCCAGCCAGCCAGCTACACACACACACACACACACACACACACACACACACACACACACACAAACACTTTCTGCCAGTCTGCCACCACAGAGTTAGCAACAGTCTGCGTTTTGCCTCCCTCACTTCTCCAAGCCAGTCGCTCTGCACTGCGGCAGGCAGGGGAAGCAGACACACACTCACACACACACAATCTCTCTTCTCTACTCCACTCCCATATTTTTTGGAAGGGAACAGACGAGGAGCGAGCGAAAGCAAGACAGCGCTGCGTTTTTTCGTATTTCTATAACAGAGAGC
Source organism: Cyclopterus lumpus (assembly GCF_009769545.1). Taxonomy (NCBI): domain Eukaryota; kingdom Metazoa; phylum Chordata; class Actinopteri; order Perciformes; family Cyclopteridae; genus Cyclopterus; species Cyclopterus lumpus. The sequence goes on from NC_046981.1 coordinate 6,294,523, forward strand.
TGCTGTAAAAAACCCAGCAGCCATTTCAGGCTTTTTTCTTCTTCTTCTTCTTGTGCTGAAAGTTGTTTTCGAAAAAAAAGATTTGGAGTATCGTCATTACGCAAAGGAATATGCACAACTCAACCCTGCCAGCCCCCCAAAAAAAAGAGACACACACAAAGTGGGAAGAAGGAAGAGGAAATCTGGACGTATGTGGTGGATTTTTGGACACGCATCGTTCCAAGGGGCTTTTTTTTTTTGGATGGGGGTGAGAAGGCAGGAGCCATGCCAAAGGTTTCTCCCTGCTCTTCTTGAAGATGACCTCTTGGTCTTTGACTGTCCTCAGTCTTCACCTGCGTGCTGCTGTTGCTGCTGCTGCTAAAGCAATGGAAATCACCATCTCCATCTCTCACTCCAGGATATAGATGCAGCCGGGCCTTGCAAAATTGTGCAGATTCTGCACTCTCCGTCTGCGTTATAAATCACATCCAGCGCAGCGGTATTCAGCTCGGCGAGCTATCCAGCCCAGCCCGGAGAAATCACAGCCCCAGTTGAGGAGAAGGAGAGGCAGAGAACGGTGGAAGGAATGGATGGAGGGAGACAGAGAGAGAGAGAGAGAGAGAGACGAGCTTCCAGACGGGGTGACCTACATTCAACACTGTCTGGAGTCAGAGACAGAGTGAGAGGGAGAGAGGGGGGTAGAGCGAGAGAGAGAGAGAGAGAGAGAGAAGGGGATTGAGAGAGCCAGCACAGACAGAAAGCGAGACGATGAGACAGCAGGAAAGGAAGAGGAAAACAAGAGAATTGAGAGATACAGATACAAAGAGGAACCAGAAAAGAGTAGAGGCAGAAGGAGGAAGCTGACGCTTAGCCGATATCATCCATATCTTACTCCGTCCATCCTGCTTTTTTGCTGTTGTACATTCGCTCGTTGCCTCTTTTCCTCCCTTCCTCTTCCCATATCCCCTTTCTCTTTCTACCTGATATTCTTCCGGATCCCCCCTCCCCACCTCTTACCATTAATCAACCATTGTCTGTGGTGTCTGGGGGAATGCAGCAGCCTGTGGTGTAACCCCATCTGGGGCGCACAAAACGGGCAGAGAAATAATCATTGTCACTTTTCACACTTTTGTTGTTTATTTCTCGGGCTCCTCGTCCTTCTCTACAAGCTCTGTTTCCTTTGTCTCTTCATCTCCCATTGCTTCCTCTCTCCCCTCCCTCTCTCTCTCTCTCTCTCTCTCTCTGCATCCCATTCTTTAACCCTCTTCCCTCCATGTCCAACCACCCCAGGCCCGCCCCTCCCCCATCCCCATTTATCTCTGTCCTCCTTCTCCTCTTCTGTCAGCATATATCTATCTCTGGGTCGCTCTAACAGTATTTTTATGGTGGATTACTTTGTCTAGCTGATGCTGTTATCAAGCGTCAGTGGAGGGGAAGAGCATCAGCAAAGCGGCAGCAGCTCTGTCTGTCTGTGAGCTCGGCTTCATATCTATCTGATTGCCTTTTGGATGGAAAGCCGTCTCTCTGAAAGCTCGTGGCTTACAAGCTGGTTCTCACACTTTTTTTCTTGCTGAATGTATGTTGGGTTGGTAAGGTGGTAAATCCATGTGTGACTGGCTGCCTGGCCTGAGCATTGTCCATCTGGCTGGATGGGTTTTATACGGTGTCCTACAGCGAGGTTTAGGACAGAGTTAGGGACGCGTACATTTCTTCCTCGGGGTCTTTTCTATTGTACGTTTGCATTCAAGCCCAAATATTGGGGACGTCATTGCCCGCGGTAACCATTCTTTTCTCCACCACCTTGTCTTTTAGCTTTCACCCCCCCCCCCTGCCCTCTTTCTCACTATTTCCCTCTCCCTCCCTGCCTCCTTCACACTCCATCCCTTCCCTCCGCTTGCATGTCATGTTAAGGACATGAGAGGGGATTGCAGTTGAAGGAGAGGAAATGACATGGGTAATGGAAGAGGACACACAGGCACCTGTCAGGGAAAATCAGGGGGAGGAAATTAATTATTCATGAGACCGAATTACGCTGCTTTCACCTTCTTGAATAAGCTTGATCAGAACCCTTAAAGAAATTATTCAAATGACAAAAATGTAACGTCAAGAGAAACATGCATTCATGATGCCGGTGTCATACATACTCTCATGCAACAGTGACTGTGCACATGTTCACACACCACTGACTTATTTGGTTAATACCTGTAATCGCTAAGGCACATATTGCTGTTTAAATAACATTTGAATGCCCTCACGTTTTGTTGGCAGTGTAATGTGTCAATATGTCATTACATCGCATGGATATTGATATCCGATGAATACAGTGACGCCAACTCCAACATGCAAGCAAACACACAGGCAGATACTACTGCTACTACTAAACCATCCCATGAAGACAACCCATTAAACATACACTTAACTGCATTTGAGCATTAACATTTGTATGCATTTTAAGAGGATGACTCACACGTATTAATTAGTACTAATCGATAGTTATTACTACCTCATGGGGGTTATGGCGATATGTCTGCGCGAGTGTTTCATAGTCGTCACTATTCACTCCCGCTCTCCGTGGGTCCGGACGGTGCACGTTTGGCCTCCACGGCCTCCAATCTCACATCGTGTTCAGGAGCTGAAGTTTTAAAAGGACCTCTTTTCCCCCTTCCTGTAGCACTGCAGTCGCCTAAATCATCCCTAACTCGGCCTCCGCTCACTGTAACCCTGACGGATACTTGCTTGCCTCGGTTGACACGCTTGTTCAGGCCACTGGGCTCTTTTCTATATCAACATAATAAGGTTGACCTTTGCATAAATATGCATCCAATGAACTCGTAGCATCCCCCCCCCCCCCCCCCCCCCCCCCTCACACCGCACAACCCACACTGCCGTCTTCCCACATCATATGACAGCTCCATTATTTGTAAATGGCAACTACACAGCACATCCCTTGCCTTTAAGCCACTTACAGTGAATCACATCTATTTGTGCATGGTGTTTGCTGTCCTTCCGTGTGTCACAATGCCCCACTATTGTATGCATTAACACGCTGTTCTCCTCACTTTTATCTTGTGTCCTGTTGAAGCCTGAATTCTAAATGCCTCTACAATCACGGATAGATTGAAGAAAAAGCTTCGTGATTGGAGTTACTTCAACATATATGGTGCATTATCATATAGGGCTTGTTTCCATTGTAAGCAGTACATGGCAGTGAATAGCAGCTGTCAATTGCGGTCTGAAAAGTGCTCCACAAGATTCTCTGCAGGACTTTGTAGATGATGGTGAATGCACTCTGCTTTGTGCCTCTTAAACTAAATGGCATCTATTTGTGGAGTGGCCTGAGTGAGGTACTCTAGCACGGTAGTTCTTTCTGGCATACTCACCTGCGTTGGTCTTTGCAAAGTCATTTTCTATAAGACATTTTTTTCCAGTGAATAGAAGATGCACTTTTCTTTACCGTCCCTTTGCAGCCTTTTCAATATCAGCTCTATAATTTTAGAAATAATTGAATGGTTGTCAGCTTTGTTTGTTTTTCTTTTCCATTTCTGAAATTTTTTTTTTTAAAATATAAGGTGGTCAACTTGGCAGTGGTTTCCTTCAAACATGGTCTTTACATTATGTTGTATTTTCTTTGTATCTTGAATCGCACAATAACCTTTGAGGGAATAATTCAAGCCCCAAAACCTAGAAAACAATCTTCCAGAACATATAACAAGTAACAACTGAGGCATTCAAAAGTGGAACCTCTTGAAGCTTTTGTGTGGTATTTTACTTATGCACCTGTCTGCCGCCTGTTAGAGACAGTGGTAGATATATCCACTTAAAAATTAATTGAGATTTGTGATTTAATCCTAAATGTATTATTTTTTTTGCAATTAACCGATTTTTAACATTATCAAAGTATGTTTCAGTGTGTCGGGTCAATATGCCACACTTCTTCTATTTCAATAGACTTTGAGACGCAGCGCGCCATTGAGTCAGTACAGATTGTAGAATTTGCATTTCATTGAAAAGAATTTTATTCGTGGATACAAAAGGTTAAATAAGCATTCTGAAAGTTCAGAGAGTCGTTAAATGAATCTCAGTTTTAGCCTCAAAGACAAAAAAAAGTGAGTGTTGTCTTCCTTACGTGTCATCCATAATGTCACATTAATAGGAATAACTGGCACCCTGGGGTGTTAACTTTGGCACAGTGATGTTCATGTATGGCATCCATGACACATTGACTGTTGAACATTATTCTAATAAAGCAGTAATTGTCTTCTATTTCATAAGTCACGTCTTTCACATTAAGCTGCGTTTCCTCTCGGAGTTTGATACTTTTCTATTCTCAGTGGGTGGTCAAGTGCTCTATATTAAATCCTCATCACATCTCACTCATCTGCTTGTAATATAGCAAATTAAAATCTGTATTGTATTCTTCCTACTCAGACATGTGAACGGAGATTTCGTTTATGATGTTACAATGACTATTTTATGACTATTACGAGGTTATTCACACTAATTAAGAGGAGTTATTCCAAATGTACAATAAAGACAAAGTGGGAAAATCATGTTCAAAAATCTCACTCTGCTGTCTTCTGATTTCTCCCAGTTATATTTGTGAAAGACACAATCTGCTGTGTAAAAGGAGATATTGTAAAGGACTATTGTGGCAAAACGCAGTCACTTTGATCCTCAGCTATGAAGTGACGTCTGACATTAAACTGGGGAATAAAAATAATAATCATTTTACTTTCTTACTCAGGTCTCGCGACTTAATTTCCTTCATCCAACAGAGCAGAGGAAGCAAATCTCTCAGTTTATTATATTAAGCCGTTTAGTTTTTTAATACAATTTGTCATCAATTAACAGTCAATACTTCCAATAAGGTGAGTGCTGAATCACAGTGTACCAGGTAAGTGCTTGTTTGGTCTATTCTGCAGACAACCAAGCGCAGCCAATTGCAATCTCCTTGCTGTCATATAATTTGATTAATTAGTTTTTTTTTAAATGGATAAATGAGAAGAATTGTACCAAGTACCTGTCTCCAGATCTGTGAAAAAAAATGCAATCAATTAAAAAATGATTCGACAACATGATGATTTTTGCTCCTGGTGTTTTTTGTTCTTATCCTGCTGCACACGAAGGAACCGGGAATAAAAACGAGTTTGACAGTGAAAGCATTTCCATGTCCTGACAAGATTAAAAACAACTCTTTTCATCATGTGTCACGAATGCCCCGAAACAACTGTGATTATGAAATTGCTGAAAGCGTCACACTTCCTCGACTGAAATAGATTCATTCTTTTTTTAATTTTTTTAATGTTATTGTTGCTTTTCCAAAACCGAACGTTCGACACATTCTAAACTGGTGTGACACTTATGCAAAAGCATCCGTGATATATATGTAACAAACAGGAAAAAGTGCCTTCTGATGCTCTCCACTCACACATCACTCTTTGTTGTTGTTCCATGTAACAGGTCCAACCAGCTGTAAACCACTGACTCAACTCAGTGACTCACACACACTGTGTTGTGTCAACAGACTAAGAGATAGCACATCTGAAAAAGTCACACACACACACACACACACCTTGTGTTTTGAATGGTGTGGACACATTATCAACAGTGTGGGACACATAGCAGCTCTGTGTGTTCACTGAGGTTTAACTAATAAGTTCAGTTTAACCATTTATTGAATATTCTTGGCCCAATAAGTAAGTTATTAGACTTAATTTGTAATTCTCTATTGTAGCTTAAAGTTGTACCTAATATTTGCATAATACCAACCACAATAAACAGGATGATGGTTTGCTTCTGTGTGCATGTGTGTGTATGCGGGCGGGTATGTAAGCATGCAGGCAGGTAAACGGTTGATGAATATATTGTTTTTTCTCTTTGTGTGTGTGTGTGTGTGTGTGTGTGTGTGTGTCTGTGTTTGCCTGTGAACATGCCGCGTCTGTGCTCTTTTAACGCTTCTTATTAGCAGAAAGAGTGTGAACGTGGCTACACGCTGACGCCTTGTGTCCCGGGGCCACCAGCAAGAGCATCAACACGCGAACGCCATGCACACATTCAGCGTAACATTCATTAGAGATATGAAATCTGACTTAAAGAACACATATGCACACGGAGGGAGGGCACACAGTCAGGTGAGCATGCCCATGGCTTATTCCTGAGAGAAGACGCAGACGTTACTGTGTGTTGACAGGTTGAGAGGGGAGACCAACCTGAATGCTTGCAGGGTACACAGCAGCAAAGTACAAACACATATTACAAGCAAACAAACGGCATGGAAAACAACATATTCACGGGTGGTTGGCAGATCTTCTACAGATATATTGGCAAGTTTTCTTTTAACTACACTCACAGAGTGTGTTGTTCTGTCTCACTGCAGGGTTTTTCCTCTTAAACGCTCATGCACACAATGTGAACGTCAATGTATTCAGTGCACACGGGCTTTCCAAGCATACACACATTATACACACACAAACACACACACACACACACAAGCACACGCCTCTCCTAGACTGTCTCATATGGACTCATTAGGGGCCAGTCTACCGCCACCTGTGCACAGAAAGGCCCAACGGGCCCGGCTTTGACACTGACAGCGGACAGGAGCTGTGCAGGGAATACACACACACACACACGCACACACACGTAGGTGTACGCTATTATGCACGCATACGGACACACACACATGCATGTGCACAACACTGACTTTACGATCTTTCTGAAGACCCACCCCTGATACTCACTGAAATGTATGCGTGTATTGTCTTAATAGCACGATTAATTGAGGAGAACAATTGAGTAAGACTAAATATTAATAATATTTTTACCTTACCGAATCTTTAAAGAGAACACTAACTTTTGGGCCTCTGTCTCAATCACTTACAGTAAGATCGAGCCAGTTTTATAGACCTATGAGCTAAAAGTATACGGTATGCAATCTAGATACCGCTGACGATGCCACAAGGGAGCGACTGGTGTGAACGTGTTAGCTCTTTTGATCATCTTGTTAACTTGGCGATGTGGTTATAGTTTCAACTTTCTTTTAATTTTTCAATGCAAATCAGACAAAAGTGCATACTCATAAATGCATCTCCCTCTGTCTTGCACTTCGTGGAATCTCGTGAGTGAAGCTGCAACGGACACACGGTGCAATGCAAGCTGGTGAAATGATAAAGAACCACGGGGTAGATGAATGCACAGGATTTAACAAAGGAGATGGAGAGCAGATGTAGAAGACAACACTCTGTTTCAGTCCTTTTTTCTTTGGCTCACTGTCGTTCTTCTTCATTACAGGAGGGAGAGCAGGCAATCAGTTGTGTCAGTGATCCCCCAGGATTCCTAGCTCTGGGAAAACCACAAGCCTGACTATCATATATGGGAAACAAGTGGCTGGCTGTGTGCGTGTGCGAGTCACAGTCTGAGACTTCTTTCCAGAGGACATGATCGACCTGCAAAGAGGAGGTGTTTGAATGCACGCTCCTCAAGTTCTATACCATCACACCTCTCCTTGAGTATGTGTGTGTGTGTGCGTGTGAATATTCCCATCGGCACGCTTTCGAGCGTCGAAAGGAATTCCCAGCGTGCCTCTTGATCTAGCTGCATTAAGGTGTGTGTGTGTGTGTGTGTGTGAGAGAAAGAGAGAGAGAGAGAGAGAGCGAGAGAGAGAGAGAGACAAGGTTGGGGAAATTGAGTTCAGTGTCGTGAACGTTTGTGTGTGTGTGTGTGTGTGTGTGTGTGTGTATGTGTGTGTGTGTGTGTGTGTGTGTACTATATCAGAAGAGACAGGCCCTCTCTGGAAACAGATGGTCTTGTTACCATAGTGCTGCTTATCAGGCGGGTTGCTGAAAAATGGCTGAGGTGGTGGAAAGTGGCCCTGTATTGGATTAGAATCTAGGAGTTTGTCCATTTTTAACACAATAAATAGGAGCACCGACACGTCTCTGTCACGTCCAAAAGATCTATTCCAGTGTGTTTAGCGCTTTAGTCTTTTCCACGTTTTCCCATCCCTTTAATGAAACTTCTAACACACTGAGCACAGCATCAGCTGCTTGGCTCCCAGATGAGTAGTAACATCCAATCGTATTCACACAGTTTGTACAGCAGCCGGCACCCCAACTTCCTTATGTGCTGAGCATTTGGAGCTTGAGATATATTTCCAGTTCAGGTGTCCTTCTCAGTGTGACTTGTGTGATCAGGTTACATTTATTTTAGTCCTCAAATCAATGCTCATCCTCTCTTACTTCAATGTAAGTGTTTGCATGCCAACAAGGCATTTACATTTATATATATATATATATATTCAGTACTGAAGGACAGTCTTCACTCATTTCTGCTTTTGATGTCTTCCTCTTCATCATCTAAAATAAATGTTTCATCCAAAAGTGTCATTCTTTCGAAATAATGTCCGTCCGTCTGTCAATCACAATCCAGTCGAGCTCCACCAACCCCAAGTGACTCAGAGACAGGGCTCGTTTCCACACTCACTTTGAATTCAGCCAGGACAAAAGCCAAGGGACTGGCGCATAATTTAAAGAGATGCCCGGCGATTTTTAAAGACGCAACAAGTGCGCTCGCACTGAAAAGACACAAACAATTTAAAATGTTGTCACAGCGGAGCAACAAAGTCCTGAATGCTGTCAGATTCAAACAGTTATCCCTTTTTATTGAAGACAATATGAGGATCTGTGTAACCTGACAAGCTTTCAGTATCACTCACAATGCCACCAGCCTGCTCCACACCGCTGTACCCGCCGTGTGGGATTGAACACCCCAGATCCTTCTGTTGTTGTTTATTAACATACTTGACAAGGCACATCTTGTCTTGTGCATTTTGTGCGTCGGTTGGGGTCTGTTGTGTGTAGCTCCGGGAGGGGATTATTGTGCTTCCCGTTGAATCCTGCATCCTGTCACATAAACTCATTGGCCCACATAAGGAGCAGATATGCCGCCAAATTAAAGTGTTTATTAATCTTTATAGGCATTAATGGTGCTACCTGCTTCCAATGCAAGACCAAAATGATTATTACGAGGCTCATCTTGTTGACTCACAGTGACTGTATAGCCATCACGCATCTGTCAAGTATTAGAATGAAAATGAACGTCACTTTGCTCTGGATTTTCTAAACATGTCATTTCACTCTTACAATCATTGACCAGGAGTCCAAGAAAGGCCAGAGGAAAATCAAAGAGGACATTCAAATCAGATATTAATAAAAAACATTGACTGAGATGTAATAATCTCCCTCCAACGTAAGACCACTTGTTATTGTGACCCCAAGTGTTTCACTTTGATAATACCTACCCCAGCTTCATTTACTGGAGAAGGCCGTAAATGTGGTTTAAAGCAACAACAAAAAAAATAGCAGAAAACAGGTGATCACACTAATAATCAAAACATATACCGTATACGAGAAGCTCAGCAAATGTGTGGACAAAGAAGTATGCCATGGATGAGAGGCCCTTTTTTCTGTACTACCGTTGCCTTTTAGTTCATCATTTCCCAGGCAACAGACGATTAAGCTTTACTATATATATATATATATATATATATATATATATACCACCTATTTAAAGACTAAAGGATTACACTTCATGATAATTTTACTATTTCGTATTTTTGGGTTTAAATGAACGCCACCTGATTACGACATGACGTATATAGCCAATTAAAGCACTGCACCGGTGAAACACACATGATCTATCGGAACCTCCGCTACAATATGCAGACTCGCTGGCGCTGCCCGCCACCAATCGGAATAGAGTGACCCTTCAACCAAATTTGCTCACAGCATGAAGGCAGAGTTGCATGTTGCTAATGACCTGTCAAGGTCATGTTCTACTTTCTCCATGTTTCCACACTTCTCAGGGGGCATAGCATTCATACTTCATCACAGTAGGTCACAGCCACTCTGCTCTCCCTCTGTACTGCGCAGGGTTACCCTGTCAAGGTAAAAACTTTAACCATTCACATATGCATGCTGATGTGTGTCCGCACACACACACACACACACACACACACACACACACACACACACGCACACACGCCCTAATAATAGCCTAACCTTTATGCTGGATCAGTTACTGATGTCTTGGGATATTTCATCATGTTGAGGCAAGGTGAAAGATCTTGTTTCCGACTATTCTCCCCCTGTTTGCTTCAGCTCCCTCTATGTCTTCCTCTCTCCTCCGTCTCCTCCGTCTCCCCCAGCCCCACCCACCCCCAAACTGTCCTTATCAGTGAACTTGCTTGACCCCTCTCTCGCTAATCTGCCACGCTCTCGGGAAGCCGGCGTCAAAATTCAAGGCTTCATTAGAGTCTGGGCGCTATGGGCGAAAGTAACACAGAGAGTTAGGGGAATAAGAGATGGCTGCTCGCAGCAAGGCTAATGCCAGGCTGAAATGCTCGGAAAAAGGGCTCGGCCATCTTTCATCATCTTGTCTGTAGGGGAAAGATTCCTCGTCATCTTTATCACAAGGGTACAATTAAATCACTCGTATTTTGTGTTAAAGCTGTTCTCATTAACATTTTTCACTCATTCATTTTCTCCTTCACGACTTTACTTATTGTGGACTTCTTTCTCCACATATCTGCGTCCACCCTCGCGTCTCTCTTTCCTTAATTCCGAGCCACGCAGAGTGAGTTTAAACAATATTGTAAAATGGGAAAAAACGGATGCTTGGCGACTCGTCCATACTTTTTTAGGTTGCACATGTGCCAACAAAGTCCATTCTAAACAGCGCCAGCGGGCTGGAAGAGACGCAATTCACACCATGTTTGTATTTTCACGCATGAAAAATCAATTTATACCCAGTACTTTCACACTCAGCAAGCTGGAGTATTTTCCAGGTTTTGCAGTGGCTGTTTTAAATAATCTGTATAGGGTTCCACTCAAACTTCCACATTTTTGCCACAGCTGTCTCTCCCCATCAGAGGGCAAACACATGCAGGGGGTTACATAATTTAGCAGGAAAGTCTGCAATCTCACCTCGTCCTTACATATTTTATGGCACATTCTTTCCATCTCTTGTCCCCTCTGAGCTGATCCTTTCATTAGACCCCAACCAAGAGAGGCAGAGCGCGGGATGAGAGAGAGAGATAAAAAGAGGGAGACGAGCAATGATATGTTGTGCAAAAGAAAGAAGCTGTTTATTGTTGATTGCGATTTTCTTTCCCACAAAGAAAATCTGATTCAGCATCGTTTCCTCTTTTCACCTGCAGCATATCTACCTGAGGGAAATGGATACAGTACATGTCTCTTTAAAAAAAACATATGAAACCATCTTTCCTTTCAGCCCTTTAAGATGTGTTTTCTTCCATCTTTAAACAACACTGCCATCGCATCGCTGTGTTTGTTTTGCATGTCAGGGGCAGAGTAGTGGAATAGAGTGCATTTTCAAGTGTTTTAAAGAGAAGTACATTGGTCAGTGGTAGCATACACCAAGGAACCACCATTCATTACGCAATGTCAGCACATTTGAGCTTATATGATTTTCCGTATACCCAATTTCATTTGTCCGTTTGTATTCATGATTTCATCTCAATATAAGAAAGTATGTTAGGGACAAAAAACATCATTTTCTCATATCAGTGTCCAAGCATTGCCGTAATAAAAAAAAAAAGACAAGATGATAAATAAGTACAGACCCGAGATGGGACTCGAGGTCATAAATCATTGGTTTGCATGCATTTTTCAAGGGTTGGCTGTGATATGGTGTTGCACCACTGTACACGAGAAAGTCTAAATGTGTACTGCTGGTGCCCTCCTTTAAACATTCATGAAAATACAATCTGGAAAGCCTTGTAAAGTCTAATGTGCAGCCGAAAAGCTTTTAATTGTGCATATCGACAAGGTGCTCGTGTGCCCCTGTGTTCATGTGTATGTACATGTGTGTAGAGTCCTGGTGCATTGCCAGTGACTCGGTCATTAGCATCCTGCCTACGCACACACACACACACCAAGAGCCAATACCAAACACACAACCAAATGCAGACACACACATGCACCACCAGCCATCACCCCAACACACATCCTTATCCCCCCTCCACTGAACACACAAATTGTTCCTCGCATTCACACGCATGCTGCAAACACACACACACACACACACACACACACACACACTACATCCCATTCAATTTCACACGTGTCAGGGGAGACTCCCAACCAGGCAGTCATATTAAACCAGCTCATTATTTATGCAAGGGGAGAGATTGCCAGTCCCCGATTCGCCTCATAAAATGTTAATATATTCATCGGGAAATTGTAGTCTTTTAATCTGCCCTACCAGAAAAACACTTATCTGCCACTACAGCACCATGTTTTACAATAGTTCTCTCTTTCCTTAGACTCCTTCTACATCGCTCAGTTTTTCACTCTACCTCTTTTTCTCATTCCCTGTCTCTCTTTCTCCCCCCAAAACAAGAAATTAGGATCATGTATGACATTTGGGATGCGTATTCTTCTTTATTATTTTTAATCACAAAAAAATTAAGAACAAATTTAGAATGCCACTGTTCAGAAAGACAACATATTCAGTTGGGGAGATTCATGAGACCAATATTTCAGTAATATTTTTGTTTTAGCAACAAACAAACAAAGGCAGCCTTAAAGGACACATTTATTGGTAACATCTGTGAAGTTAATTATTTCCAGACCAGTTAGGCACAAGCCAAACAATTGTACATATATTTTTTAACAAGATAAATATACTATTGTTACATTTACCCCCGTGTTTTTCTTTTTCTTTTTCTTGCCCCATTTCTATCGTCTCAAATGAAGCAGTGCTAGCTGAAAATTACCTTGGTTGCTATGCAAAGGCAGCATCCGTGCTAAGCCCTGTCGATGCCCAAGCCAAACTGATATCCCATAATGACCTCAAATAAGCCTTTTACTGTGTGTGTGTGTGTGTGTGTGTGTGTGTGTGTGTGTGTGTGTGTGTGTGTGTGTGACAGAGAAAGAGCATGAGAGGCAGTGTTCGTCCGTCTGTTTGCATGAATATTGTACAGTTGTTTCTGCATATGTAAGTGCATGTCTGTGGGCATAGCTGCCTGTATGTGTGTCTTGAGCATTACGTTGAGGTCATTCCCATTAATAAAAAATCAAAATGGAGGAACCCAAGAGAGCGTACATTTTAAATTAGTCTGTGGATTTATCATCATTAAAGTGACGTTATCATTTTCACATAAATGTGATGGTTTTAAAGTCATTATTAGTGTAAAAAGTGTTCCACGATCTCAGGGATGTGTTGTGCAAAAAAAACATTACAATGAGGCTTAGCACAACACATTCATCTCATTGCTATTGCTTGTTGGTTGAACTGAATTGCAACCTTGTTTATATCCAAGTTAGTTTGCATCATGATATCTTTCTCTGAGGAGAAGAGCAGTGCAGGACAGACCACCAATCAACACTATCAATAACCCCTTTGACTTTTGTGTCAGCTGATCTGGGCCATCAAAATCTGCAGCACCTCGACCTCGCTGACCTCGTGTTGAGTGCGATGACATCTTGTTCGCGCGCGCCATTTGCAGGCTGATGCTAGTGGCATCCTCTCCACCAAACTGGGGTTGGTGAAATGAACTTAGCCATGAAGGTAAATTGAAATTCCCTTGAGACGTAAGAGAACTTAACTCACCTTTACCCTTAAAGCCACTACCTCAGTGCCCACAAGCAAGCCATTTGATTGTCCACCAACCTACATCTAATCTAATTCAGTTTACGTACACTTCAATAGTAATACTAATAATAATAATGCATTTAATTTATATAGCGCTTTTCGTGATACTCAAAGACACGTTACATAACAGAATTATAACATCCTAAAAGCTACAAAATAAGAATAACTAAAATTACAGGTAAAACAAATAGGGACTTTCTCAGTTGCTCGGAGCCTAATAACTAAAAATAATAAGAACATAGAGTAAACAATCACACATTAAAAGCAGTTCTGAACAGGTGGGTTTTGATTTAGTAATAGTAATGATTATTGTCCAATTCTTTATTTTATTTTACTGTTGAAGAGAGGTGTTGCGTCAATGTGGGCAAACATATGTTGTTTTGTTATTTTTGCATTATATTCTAAGGCTTTTCAGTCATTGAACCCCTCTTAAAAGAAATATATAATGTATGTGTATTAAGTGATCAAAACCATCTGCATGCATTGAAAGTGTTTGCACCATACTGTGCATTTTTCTTGCGCCACATGTTATATGACCTGCCTGGACTTAATGTCTGGATTTATTTGTGTGAAATCACATTTAAAGACATGGCCTTGATAGATATTCCAATTTCTCTGCAGAAAAAAATTAACCCCAAGTGTAGGTCAAAGACAAGTTAGGGTTTATAAGAAGCCTTTATTCCTTCATTTAGTGTGTGTTAATACTATATCTGTCCAGGGCATATTTGAATCCTATATGTTTCCTTCCTTCTGCCATTTGGAAAATAATACTTTGCCAGCCAAATGTATCACTTTATCTGTCAGAAACCAGCTTGTAACGTCTAGTCTCCATGCCCCGGCCCAAGGTACATCTGTAACAAATTACCTCTTGTGTAGAAGTTTAAATCTTGTAAAAAAAAAAGGAAACAGGATGAAATCAAATCAAGGTCTCAGCCATATTTTCCTATTTTAGGTCCACCTGGTCTACTTTCGTATTAATGCATGTAGAATCTCAACGCTGTCGTTTTCAATTTATTTCAGGACAAACTGGGCTGTCAGAATATGTATGCTTAAGGAATGTTACGTGAATGTATAAAGAGTTATATCACCATAAATACAGAAGAAAAGCAAAAACTGAGATTTCATCTCACAGATGTTTATTCACATCACTCATAGCAGTGAACAAGACTCTAAATAAATATAATTATTGAAGCCAACAGATAAAAAAATTACATTTATTTCAGTCAAGTCAAAAGATCTCTTGGGCCAATCTAGTTTGTATCCCCGGTTAGCATCATAGCTATGCTAACTGTAGCGTTAAGCGTTAAAGTCCTGATAGTTCCGGTGCTCAGCAACACTCTAGAAACACTATCAAAATCCACACAAAATGAACCTTCCACCAAGTGGACAGGGTAGAGATCAGCTGGAGAAACAAGCTGCAAGCAGTGTTGCCAGATCAGATTGACAGTTTCCAGCCCAATCACAATTTGAAAACCGCCCAATTCAATAAAAAAAAACAAATCAAAACCTTGGCAGGAACCCTTGCATCTGTGAAACCATTACATGCACAATAGAAAACACATCATAAGCATACATAGCTTCATATCTCCATCAAATAACCAAAGATAAAATGTTAGCAGATTACACCAATTGCCGTAATGTCAGTAATGATGACGCCGAGGTCCCCGATTGAATACAAGTCATGTCCATCTTGTTCTTATCAAATTAAATGAGTAGATAGTATATGTGAGTAGACACAACAAAGTGTACTTCATTTTGCACCTGTGCTTTTTCCCCATAAATTGACAGCCTGTTTGGTAATATTGTTTTTACAGATTTATTTTCTTCAAATTCCTAGACAAATGCAGCCCAAATTTCACCTGGGCTATTTACTAAAAAGTAGCTGAATTGGACGGAAAACTTCCCAAACTGGCAACGCTGCCTGCTGAACGTAGGCAAAGAGGTAAACACGTGAACACAAACTACTGCAAGCACACGCAAACTCTTGCAGATCCTCAGGCTTTAGCTAACGGTACAACTTTCAACAGAGATACATGGATAAATAATCAACAGGGACTTTCATTATTGGATTTATGAGGGTTTAAATAAAACCCTATTGTTCAAGGCTGGTTTACAAATCTTCTGTAAGGAATCTGATTGCATTTATATACTGTTCTTAAAGTGTCTATGGCTTTTATTTTGACATTGTTTTTCTATTATACCTCGACTATACCTTGAATAGGACAGGTAGAGCCGTAGTAGCACTCTAGTAGCACTTAAATGGCACGTACGGATAGTACTCTGTAGTTTAACGTTATTGAAGAAATTGTACTTGCTTGATTCTTGTTGTTCTGAGTTTGGACTCATGGTTTAATGCACTTATTGTAAGTCGCTTTGGATAAAAGCGTCAGCTAAATGACATGTAATGTAATGTAATATATTAATGTTGAAGGTCTCTGAAAAAAAAAAGAAAACCATAATGAAAAACATCAACGTCCTTTTGCCAATTCCATCGAAAACGTGTTTTCAAAGAAGTCACAACAACATCAATTCAACACGAAGGACTGTATTATAAAGGTGGCGATATATTATTTTTTTTGCATTCGTGTTTGAATCAAACAACGACAAAAAAAAAACCTCTTTGGTTTCCAAAAGCTCTTAGTGATTTTAAGTCCAAGTTGCACTTTGAGTACAAACTTCAGTCTAAACTTTCTTCAAAGAAACAACGTTGGCCCTGACAGCATGTAACAGCCTGACCTTCTGTACTTTCAAAATATCAAAAGACTCATTTCAACACCCATTCATTCACTTTCACACATTAATATAACACATTCCCTGGTACAATAGGCCAACATACAAACACACGCAGATGGCAAGCGCTGGGACCAATCCAATGCCTGTGTGTGTGTGTGTGTGTGTGTGTGTGTGTGTGTGTGTGGTGGCTGTGTGTGTGTGGCTGTAGGAGGTTGACAGGCAGTGGGTCTGTGATTGTATGTCCATTCCAATTCTGTCGACGCCTGCCTTTGGTAGGAGGCTTAATAGGCAAGTGACTGCATATAAAAGAATACGTATTGCATTGTGGGACTTTGTGAGTCCATTTAAGTGTTTTTGTTTAAACAGGGCAACACACGCAAACATGTGTATTGATGTGTTTGAGTGTAAGAGCGTCTGTGTGCAAAGGCAGAGACAGAAACAGGCTTTACTCAGTTACTCAGTATTTCTGGCACGCTGATAAAGCTCTTGAAGCCATCAGAGTGAATAATATCCAACAGACTGGGGAGGCCTGCTTAGATTCTCCAGCCAGCCCTCTCTGGTTTGATAAGATTGTGTTAGCCGCCACCTCGCGCCGCCTCGTACTTCAAACAGTTACATATTGCTCTGGAAATTGTCGCGGGGAGCGGGGCAGATAAATTCAGTTCTGATCTTACATTTAGCTCAATGTATTTATAGTACCGCCAGCCAGCCAGGAAGGAAGGAAGTGGGGATGAAGGAGGGTAGGAGGGGAAATAAGAGAGATGGGGAGAGATGGAGAGTGAGATGTATGAAGGAAAGAGGAGTAGTTTAACTCATGAAGGCTCTTCACTCTCCTCCTCTCCTTTTAGAGTGAGTATGTGAAGGAAAGAGGAGTAGGAGTAGTTTAACTCATGAAGGCTCTTCACTCTCCTCCTCTCCTTTCCAATCTTAGTTTTCCTCCAGGTCATTCCCCCCCCCCCCCCCCCCCCCCCCTCCATCATCTCAAGCCATAGCTGAGCACAGAGACTTTTGAACCCAGCAACATGCAAAATAATAGTATATGTATTTAAGATTGCATCTGAGGTATTACACGCACGTGCTGACACCTCAGGTAAAAATACATTTCATTCCATTTGATTGTGTGCTGCTCTCTGTGTAATTTTGCAGATTGATGAATGGTAAATGGTGCGTTTCTAGGCACTACACGTCATGCACCCATTCACACCCATTCATAAACTGATGGCTACCTGCCTCCTGCTCATCAGGACTAACTACTCACACCCATTCTCACAGCAATGCGTGCTTGCCAAAGGACGCGGGGGATCGAACTGCCGATCTTCTGATTGAGGGACTACCCGCTCCAGCTTCTGAGCCGCAGTCATTCTGCTCAACATGTCTGGCCTCACACCCCCAACAGACGGCTTTTTTATAGGAGAAGATTAAGTTTCTCTTTTCATTACCTCACTGCTAGCTCTGTTCGAGGTGAGGAAAAAAAGGCACCGAGGGAGAACCTAATACACATATGTTTATCTCAAAGTGTTGAACTCAAGGAAAATCAAATCTCCTAGCATGCAAAAACAGTGAATAAGGCAGTTGCCTTTTTATTTTTTTCTGAAACTTGATTGCTTAAAGGTTTTGTATATGATATTCAGAGCAATAATGTAGCCTTAAACGTGTAATTACAGTAGAGGTACAATGGAGTAATGCCTCCCTGAGCAGAGAATGAGGCCATGTTGAGAGTCCTTGAGAGGCATATGCCCTGCTTTTTGAAATGTAGCACCTGTTAAAGATTAATTGCGGATATGCTCATCATCAACTGATCATAAAAAAATCTAATTGGATGGTGGATGGCATTGAGAGCCCCGCATAAACGCTAATGTCACGTTACATAACATTGCTAGTAAGCCAGCTTTGTGGCACGTTGTGTCCATGTCATGCAATGAGTTATTGAACATATCAATAACTCCTTTGGGAATAAGAAGGGACCCAAAGCAGCTTATTAACACACAAGTCGTGTCTGGTTCATAAGAACACTGTGACTGAACAATTGACCCACATCAGTACTTTCCATTATCTAAATAAAAAGTGCACCTGCAGAATTATACTGCATTTAAAGAAGTGCAGAGATCCGTGCGATCTAGTTTTTACAACATCTGAGGGAAAAAAGAAGAATCTCGTCCTCTCTACTCCACCATCTTTTAACAAGGCCGCAGTCTCAGCAAGAGAGGAAAGAGGTTTCCATTTATGAGAAAAAACAACAGTCAATGACAGCGTGTCACACAGCTGTGTGTGTGTGTGTGTGTGTGTAGGAGTTAGACACCTCATCAGGTGGTTGTGGTGTTCTCACGGCACTCTGCACTCTGCTAACTTCCTGCCTCTAAGTATTTTTAGTCCCTCCGCCTCACCTCCGCCGCCTCAATGTTGTGCACACAATCTCTTACATCTACACAAAACATCATTTCTACCTCTCCGAGCCTCTCAGGCCACTCAATTACGTGGACATTAATTTGTGTCCGTCTTTCGCATTCTTGGCATGACCCTTGAAAAAGCCTTTTACCAAATGGAAAGCCCTGCGCGCTCTCTCGTTCTCTCCATCAGCAGAGGATGCATGATGACATTTTCATGATCATTATTCTTCCACCTCCAGGCTGACTTCAGAGGAAATCAGTAAGGGGACGGTAGTTGAGCTGGAAAAATTGCGCGTGCTGCGTATGAGTATGTGCGCTGTAAATGAGAAGAGAGAAGTGAGAGATAACACAACTTTTCCTTTATTCTGAGTTAAAATCCAGCTTGTGGAGTTGTGTGTTGCTCTAAACTTTATAGTGGCCATTTATGTGCAGAGAAAGGGATATTAAACTGGGACTGTGGGACCGGGTATGTGAAATGCAGATGTTTTCCTGGATTTCTGAATAGCGGAATAGTCTTTAAGATGTGCAGCTTTTTTTCGACAGCGGGGGTTACACTGCATTTGCCCTGGAATCCAGATTAAAGAGTAAGAAATTATAACAAAATGTGACATTGTGTTACTGTAATCCCTTGAAGGAGAATGCCATGTTCCACAGCAGAAAAAACACTTTTTTTTAATAAAGGTCAGAGGACACAAAGAAAAGCACAGGAAAAAAACATCTGATAACAAAGCTATATTTCTAAATGTTTTCGTTCATTTTTGCAGAGTACCTGAGCAGCTTCAAAAGTGACGAGATCTCTTTTAATGAGCCAATTTAAACCGTTTTCTTTTTTTCTCGACTCCCAGAAATGCTTTTGGAAAAGTATTTTTGAAATGACATCGTGGCTCGAACATCCTTCGTTCACAGTCAAGGAGAAGGTGCAGCTCTTTGTATTGACCAAAAAATAATAACAGGGCTCAACCAAAGACATATATGTACCACGGTAATAATTGATCAACTATTGCGATGAACCGCCGTCGCAATCCGATCTGCTGCCAAAGACGTGCTTGCAGCTGCAGTCAGAGAGAGAATGAGCATGAGAGTGTGTGTGTGTGTGTGTGTGTGTGTGTGTGTGTGTGTGTGTCATGCTGACAGATTCCAGGACAGACGGAGACAGTTACGGTCTCTGCATTACAGCTGAAAACTCTCACTTGCTCAGCTGCGATGGCATCTTGACCTTTTCAACATTGGATGTTTTTTTCCCCAGCAGTGCAGATGACAGCACAAGTCAGGGAGAGCAGCCCACTATGCAGGTCTAATTAAGGAATTAATGAATGCCTTACTTAGGTGAGCCACAGTCCTGGACACATGTGGCCACTTTCTGAGCCAAGTCGCCCCTGCATCAATTAGTTTTAGCTGCCAGGCCGTCAGCTGCGTGGTTGCCTGGCACTCTGAAATGGGTTTCCACCAGCGTATTGCAAACCTGACGTCACCTTGAGCAAGTGTCCGGTCGAGAGGGCGTGTGTGGGACGAGGAGCATGAAGTCATCCGTAAAACGTTATAGCTGTGAACGTACAACGGCTCCGCTCGCCACCTGATGATTTATATAACGGGTGTTTGCCCCGAAGTTCGCAGCATTTCCGGCGTTTTTTCGGGCCTCGCCCAAAGTGGACTGACCTTTAAGGTGGACCAGCTGTTCTCCTTTAACTGCTCTCTGGGTTTTGCTCAGATTGTGTTACGTTTCACTGTTGAACTGATAGCATCAATCGGTCCAAATTGTTATAATCAGTTAATAGTTAAATGCTTTATTAAGCTAATTATCCCTAGCTACTTGTAATGGCTTTCTTAATGAACGCGTGTAGACTAATTAATGGATAACTGCGGTTAGCCGACGCAGTCATGAACGCTGCCTCGTTGGTGTTGTATAGTTTTTATAAAAATGATAAATTATAAAATGGTGAAACAATGGTCCCCAAAAGGGTAATCCCAACGTTTATTGATATGTGTGGTTGAATCTTGAGAAAAATCCTGCCAACAACTATAGAAATGAAAAAAGAACTTCCTTTATAGGAGGGAATAATTATAATATATATTTTTTAGAGTGATGGAAGATATTAGTACTTTCTGGAGATGGAATTGTCCGTATTACTTCTGGCATGGTTTCATTCCGTTGTGTTGGTGGCACACAGAGTGAGGATAAGGTTAGACGAGCCAAAGCAAACCTGAATCTTTTCTTTTCTCACTTTCTGGATTCTTTCTCTTTCCTTCACTGAGCTCAGCTTAGCATTTGCAGATCATATTTTACCTTTGTGTCAATGGCCATTTAATTCATTACCTCGAGACTTGTCTCAATCTGGCTTGTGAGCCAATAGATTGAGGGTCTTAACCCTCACACGGTGCGAGACAATCTCTTCTGGTCACTCAGTGCAAACATTTCCAATTACAGCTGACAGAAACTTCACGATGGTCAAGCTGATGGTCCTGTCGTCTATTCCCAGCATTGAGGTATGCCTCATGCAAACAATACATGCAGACATGCTCAGAGTTTGTCTCATGCCATCGCGCTTCTTATCTTTGGTGTTGTCCCAGTCACCATTCAGTACATGCTGTCTGTTTGAGAGGGATATATCCACAGATGAGCCACATAATTGATGTGCAAATATTAAAAAGAGATGGACAGGGTGTCGTATGACAGGATTGGGGGAGGGGGGTTAGAGGGATTAAGAAAGACCTGCAGAGGTTGTTAATCAGTTAGTGTCAGTGGGAAGATATGGGGGTTGGGAAACAGGTAATATGTGCATGTGAGGTATGTGCAACATTACGGTGTAGCATGTACCCGAAGATGTCTCCTTTTTCTGACTGCAGAACGCTTCACTTGCCTCTCGCTGAAAAATAATAAGCCCCCCAGCAGCATCACTTCCTGTGGCTGTGCCCATATTCCCTCTATTAGTTCCTTCATCTATCTATCTGCAGCTGTTATTAATAAACCAGAATTCTTTCATTTATTCCTTTCATCCTTCTTAGTCTCTCCTATCGTTCTCTCCACCTACTTTTCATCCTACACTCTTTTCATTCAGGAGAGATTCAATAAAAGAGCTACTGGATCACAGATCTTATGGATATGAGATGCAGCCTTTAATCATACTGATGTTGAAGAGATTATCTACAGAAAGCAGTGTCTATCTATCTCTGTGTTATCTAACACTACCCACTTAGCATGCTGATAGCGCGCCAAAGGATTTGATTAATATCAGAACTGACATCCATACACTAAGAAACCTGATGTTGGATTATTGTATGTATGCAGTATGTATGCAAATGTATATTTGCATACATACTGCAGGTCATCCTGGAGAATGGGGCCCAGACAAAGAAGATTGGTTGGAAAAAATAAGCCTTAAAGTGAGATGGTAAGTTTAGTATGAGCTGTTCTCCAACCTTAGCTTTTACTTTGGAAATGTCATTTATTTCCTTCTATGTCGGAAAAGGAATAATTGTGACTTATGATCCTAATTTGCTTAAATTGGGAGCATGGATAATGATTCCATTAAGCTCTTACTAGTAATGCAGCTCCATTTACTTTTAGTTTTCTGAAAGTTTTTTCCACGATTACATGAGGGAAACAGTGCTCAAATGTCATAAAAGATTAAGTGTGTGAAAGATTCCATCAAAATTAAAAAAGTATTTTAAAAGTAAAATCAGATGAAACAGATTAAAGCATATAATGTTCTTCTGTCTTTATTATATCCCTTCTGATGCAATATTTCACACTGTAATTAAACATATATAATTATGTACCAAGCATAGAGAAGAAAAGAGAGAATGTTTTCCATAATAAACCTTCTATTATTAATAAGGCATCATTATGGCTGCTTAACAATGCAGCATCCATAAAAGAGCCTGAGTCATTACTGAGTGCTGACTGCCATGAAAAGGACATAATACATGTATTCACCCTACAGTACAGCGCACATCATCACATAAATGCTCTTACAGCCTCAGGCAGCTCGTATGTAACTGTATGTCCACCCTGTAAGAAAAGAATCCTTATATTGTTTCATTCATAACAGTGAACAGTGAGAAACTATAAACCGTATCTGGTGAAAATATCGACAGTTACATGAGATGAAGACACAGGGAGGTGAGCTGGAGAAAGAGGTTCAACATCTCGTTTTATAGTATAAAGTTGCTTTACATGAGGCCTGAAGCCCTAAACTGGGAATGTCATTGAAAGACAAGTGCTCGCCTTGTCTGCGGCATGATGGTGTAAAGGAAGAAAACATATGAAAGGAAAAAAGACTTAATCACTCACTGGTTCCTCTCTCTGATTCCCCCGCTCTCGTTCTCTCTCTGTGTGCCTTCAGAGACGCTTTAGTCACCATAATCCGCTGAGCGTTGCTTTAATCACATCTTCGTGGGTCTCCACTTTTTAATTAAGGACCGTGTTTCAGCTCATTTCACTGCGCATATTTAGCGAGCCGGTGGGACGCCGAGGCATTCATCAGACAGACAGTCTGACAGAACGGCATCAGGCCGCTCCTGAGCGCGGCTTTTAAAGACACTGATTGGGTTTTGAACCAAGGGCAGATGAAGGCGCTCACAAACGATTATAAACACAAAAAGATAATTGCATAAACTCTTATTTGAAAAAAAATAAAAAAATTGTTTCCACAGGATGCGTATCGGTGTCTCAGCCATTCTCACGTGCACAATGCATTGATTGCAGGACCAAAGGGCACCTCTGACTCTTGGCTCTTTTTAACAAGACAATTAAACATTCTTTTCAAATAACATTCTCTCCGGATAGCCGAAGGACTTTAATTGCTTTTTTTTGTTCCTGATTTTAAATTGTTTGTTAAGTGCGTTCTAAATAAAAAAGTTATTACGTTAAATGACTGCCTGCCTCTCTGTGTAGCTTGCATATCTAAAGTTCAAATGAAATAAGGCCAGTCTCTTCGACCTGCACACAGAGCAGTGACATCCAATGCTGTACAAGCAAAGGGCAGATCGACACACACACACAGAGAAGAACATGGACGTGCCATTGCAAGCATATGCATCTGCACACACACACACACACACACACACACACACACACACACACACACACACACATGCACACACCATCTCAGGCTGAATTCCTTTTCCTAACTTATACTCACAATTCCATATTGCTGCTTTTCCCCCCCTATATTCACACTTCCCTTTTTGTCTCTTCATCTCCCTTTGTCTCTCTCTCTCTCTCTCTCTCTCTCTCACTCACACACACACACACACACACACACACACACTGCTCCATCAGTGATCATCACACAGTCTTCCATTAACTTCGCAGCAAGCGGTTTTCCATCTCCCTCAGATTGCTCTTGTTTGTCATCCTAAGCTCTGCCTTCCATCATGTTTGCCCACGCCTTTACAGCACATTGCCCGTTTAATTGGATTGAGAACCCCGTTTTGAATATGTAAGAGCAGGAGCTGCATAATAATCAGAAATATTCAAATGAAGGACAGTGCTGTTAATTGACATTTCTGGATGCGTTGCAAAGGACAGAGAGTGGTTTAACGACGTTGGCTTTGTCTGTTAAGGAGCAAAATCAGATGAAAATATAAGATTTTCGTCTTCATCTTGAGTAGAATCTGCCGCAGAACTTGTGACGTCATACCTCTTATAATTCTATGATCAAATTAAAAGCCTTATCATATGGCAGAATTAAAATATCGTGTTATGCCCAGTTTTAAAAGGGCATTTTGTGCATGCAGACGATTCAGACCCATTTTTCGGTACCTTTTCCGCTCCAGGCGTGAAGTCGGGAACATAGCGTTCCTATTAACACATCGTTAACCCTTTAGAATGCAACATGAGATGAGAGCAAAGATTATTATTGATCTGTGTGAACAGATTTGCTCATTGCTGCAGTTCCTGAGATTGAACGCGAGAGGACGGGGAACAGATGTGGAACGCTGCCATGAAAATGTAATGTAATAAAACAATGACGCTCAATATATTATTTAGAGTGGTAGGCTTGCACTGTGTACATAACTGTTACTAACAAAGTGATAATGTTGACTATGTGGCAAAAAAAATGGGAAAAATGAAAACATAAATAGGAATTACTGAACTTTAAGAAAAGGATTTTTCCTCCAACACAACAATTTGCTAAAATGTACTCATGCATGATTATAAATATTGATCAGAATATAACTGTACACTAGACCTTCCCACTTTGGCCAGTCTGGGTTCAGATTGTTCTGTTGATTATTGACTGTCTTAATGAAGGCTTGATATGAATGGCCCCTACATCAGTGACATGCTGGAGTTGGTGGGTTTAAGGTCACGTCCATGAAGTCAGAGGTCACGCCACAGAGAGATGAGACGGCGTTTTGCTGAATAATGAAAGAGAACTGTCGGCGTATTCACTAGAGGTGAACTAAACAGTTCCCACTAAATGCCCAAGGGGTAATGGGCTGTAGCGAGCAAAACAGTCCCATTATGGGGTGAGGAAGTCGATCGGATGGATGGATGGATACATTTGTGCGTGAAAGTCACACAGCTTCTTTTTTTAAATAGAGAATATATGGATGCTATCTTGTTCCACATCCTTGTGATGTTGCAGTAAATAGACTGACTGGCAACGGAGGCAGTATATTCAGCCTCAACCCTACCCCCCAGAGTCAGGATCACAAGGAACTGATGATGCCTGTGAAGGGGATCCGCAATGCTTGGATCCTTCCACTGTGTGTGGAGATCTAATCACCTGTTAATGGTGATTAGATCCTCAAGTTGTAAACAGACAACGTGCGTAGACCTTGAGGCAGAAGGTGTACGTCGGTACGACGACCTGCTGTAATTACAGCATATCCGATGTGCCTTGTGGTGTATTGCATTATCCACCATGAGGTCCTCCCTGCAATGGGAGAACCCTGGAATGTATTGATAGAGATGGCAGACGGTTGCAGTGAGGAAACCAGAGACGTGCATAAAGGGTTAAACTGCAGTGAGAAGCAGAGATGGCGAAGGCTCAAACGGAGAGAGTATGCAGACAGCGTAAAGCAGTGACTTATAACAAAGTGACAGAGTTCAAAGCAAGGCCGAGACCTCTTGTCTCCTCATTGCTTTTGTCATGGGCGTGCACACACACACACACACACACACACACACACACACACACATAATGGCTGACAGAGAAAAGGGTGATTCCATTTCTCTGAGCTGACATAAAGATCAGTGTTCCGTGGCTCAGGGGACCTACTGAGCGCGCTCACTGTCGGCTCCGACACTTACCAGCATCGCTGCCACGGGGACAAGAAGTCCCTGCCTCTCATGCTCACACACACACACACACACGCGCACACACACACACACACACACAGAGGCATGGATACGACAGCAGTATATCTATCTTTTCAGTATGTATGTGGACTGCAATCTACCCTTGTGTGTGTACCTTTGCGTGTGAGCGTGCACCCTAGTATGTCGTGTCCGTGCGTGCTCGGGTGCATGCGTGTGTATGACACTGCCCTTCTGCCTCATCGGCAAATGCCAGCAAGGACCGATGTGTCAGTGTAATGTGCAAATGCCAGTCATGATAAAGAAGAAGGGCAATTGCCCCTACAGGGCTTTGGAGTTAGACAGCTCATGGCTTTTAAAAAAAAGTCCTCTTCAGTCTGGAAAAACAGACGTAAACAAATAAGATGTTAACCCTAATGGGACAATTGAGACCTATTTCTGAGTGAAGCTGACACTACTTGTGAGGTAAGCAGCAAGAGGATAATTGCAACGGTGTCCTCACTGAGTGCCTTTGGACAGAACTCGTCTGTAGGTAAGCTTGATGAGAAACTACTCGAGCACCACTAAACCGACTCGAGATGCGCTACTGCTGTACTGAGGAAGAATGGAAAACAACATGTATGTTTAGGTTTTATAGCTCAAAAAGCATTCCATCCACTCCAATCTGCTTCCAATTTAAATCCAGCTTTGTAAGAGAGTTTCTCTTTCATTTGCAGATATTTCGGATCAAATTTCCCGAGTGTGGAAATGTGACTCCTTTTTGATTTTATCTTACCACATGGACACGCACTGCAGAACTATTTCCAATGGGAGCTTTTTTGTTAGGCTTGATCTCAATACTAAAAGCTTAACATCGCCAATCCAAGGTCACTGCTTTTAGTCATGAAAGATGGTTATGCTTATAGTCTCATGAATGTCCATTATGATACTAAGACTGTATGCGCATATGTTGTTCACCGGTACTTCACTGTGCTATGAAACGTTCAGAAAACCTTGTGAATGTACTTCGCTAATGGTCATAAATGAAGGTAATTTAAAAAAGTTTTTAAAAGACTTTGTTCACCTGAAAAGCACTGTTTGTATAGTTTATTCATGAACATATGTACGTCGCCCCTCGGCTTTTAACAGGAACATATAGCATTCTGTTTTAAACTTCTCAGGTCGAATTACTTAACACACAAGGCTTGTTATGGTGATATTTAGTTTATCAATGTTTCCTTCTCAGAAACATAACATATGCAAAGTTTTCGGAGCAATTTAAATGAGGTCTGACATTTCTTTTGAATGCACAGTTCTTACAGTAAGTACATGAACATCTTTAAGATACAGACGCATTATGCTGAATACTGTACAATGCGGTATGTTAGTTACACCTGCATCGATGTAAATATATTACTATATACTGTATGTGTGTGTGTGTGTGCGTGTGTGTGTGAATATGTGAATATGCATATCAAACGGGATTCGGGTCACCAGTGTAATGAGCTTTGTTGTCCCCACATGGTCACTGGGTATCGGTAAAGGGCTGAGCAGACACACACACACACGCACACACACACACACACACACAGGACCCCTGGAGCAGCGTACATATAGGCGACATGTTGGCACTGATGAGGGCAGACAGCTCACCCCCTACACATAGACAGGCCCAGACTGGATGGCGTGGTGCCAGCAGCAGCTATGAGGTAGACTGTGTGTGGGTGCATGCATACGTTTGTGTGTGTGTGTGTGTGTGTGTGTGTGTGTGTGTGTGTTTCCGCTCCGCCCACCTTCAGTGACCTGAGAGAAACAAAGAAAGTGAGACGTAAATGTCCATTTCTGGTTTCAGTCTATTAATCCATCTAACTGTCCTCTCACATTGTGTCTCTTTTTGTGAAAAAGCACAAAGGATAAATGAGAGAAAGTGAAGGCTGTTAAGTCACCTTTTCTCCCTTTCTGAGAGGTGTGCTTTAAGGTTGAGAAAAGGTCTATGTGTGTGTGCGTGTGTGAGCGTGTGTGTGTGTGTGCGTGCGTGTGTGTGTGTGTGTGTGTGAAAGCCTCCCAGATCCCACACCTTCGTAGGTGTAAATGAGACGCGGGCAGCAGGAAGAGGTCTACTTCTAGCTGAGACAGAGAGCGAAAGAGCAAACGAGGGAGAAGACTGACATTCTGTCTCTTTAAAGCTCTCTTCTCTCGTACACACACACACACACACACACACACACACCTCCGTACTGTACGTGAACCACATGGACCCCTGTAGTTCACGGCACTAGCTAGTTATGCTAATATTTCTCCTCACTAAAACTGTCAAGGCGTGGAACAGGATTAGCATAAAGTTGATTTCAAAGCATGCACACACACACACACACACACACACACACACACACACACTGCTCTGGTCTATTTCAAATAATCACTTTTCAGATGCCGTATGAGTAATCAGCGTAGGGTGTCAGACATCAAAAGAGAGGGACATATATGATGTTTGTGTAAAACGATATTATGAGCCGAACATCATCTGCATAACAGCAATCTTAAAGTCATTTTCAATGTTCTTGAAATATGGGGTCTGAGGCCAGGAGTGCCTGGATTAGAACAAAAACATTCAAAGTCCCCAAAGAATGTAGACGGTAGACTTGAAAGCTCAAACGTGCAAAATAGTTGATCACAAAATCAAAAGCAGACAGCTGACAGAAGAATGATCCCAGGGTACACAGCCCATAGAGCTTTACGCAGAGATTTTATTTTTGTTTTTAATATGTACTTCAACAACTCAGACACACATACATGTGGGCGCGCGCACACACACACACACACACACACACACACACACACACACACACCTATGCAGTACTCATCCCGCAACAGTTGCAGGTAGTCCAGATATTATGCTCAAGGGATATACATGTAAGGTTCTCAGGCCTGATGACGTAAACACATCCCAACAAAGAAAGCAGCAGAAACCGATGTGTGTATTTCAGCCTCAGATTCTGAGATCATAAATTATGCCGCCAGTTACACCTCGACTGATCCAACAGCATTTCGTCCAACAGACCTCACGTTATATATGAATGAGCGTCGCATCACACCAACCGCGTTCAACCAGAGAGAGGATTTCAAACAACTCCAGAGCGGTGTGAAGTCCAAAAGTCAACATTTATTTCGAAAAAAAAAGTTGTAATAATCTCTAAAAATTCACAGCATGTTTTTATCCAACAAAATATTCTGCTTCAAGCCTTAATGATTGGAGATTAGCCTTTCAAACACAACATTTACCTGTTTTAACGCCCCCAAGCCGCTCCTTTCGGGACCATTTACAGGTCGCTTCTAGAAGTGTGTGGAAAAGGCCGCTTTCATCCTTTTACCCAGGGTGCTTGGGGGCGCTTCTGTTTACCGCTTTCCTCCGACCCAGGGTGGCTGGGACCCCGTTGTTGAGGAAGCGCAGTGCCCCCCCCTCCGGTTCCCCCACAGGTACAAACTGTCCAGCCCCAGTGGCCATCATAACCATAATCACAGCATCACAGTGTTCCCATTTTGATGTAAATGTAAAGCAAATTGGAGTTGGAAATGGAAATTGCAACATCAACTTTCTGAACATGTAATCCTGCTTTCCAAACGTCTCAGAGATTTAAGCAAATGTTGGTCCTTGTGTCAACACCATTTTGTTTAATTTCCTAAATTCATATCCAAAAACAATGTAGTGCTTTCTTTACTTTACTTTACAACTATTATTATTATTAGAAAATGATTATAAAAACTGAAAACATCTTCCTTTTCATCAATTAATTTCAAGGAAGATTTGATTAGAGTAAATAATACAATGTATGCACAAGAAAGTAGTGATACACAAGACTGTATGAAACAACTAGTTATTGTTAACTGTGAAGAAAATTATAAAATGAAAGAAAGAAAACTTTATGTATTATAGTTCATTAAACTGAGCATACAAATTATCTCTCTCGTGCTCTCACCTACACACTGTAATTGAGATATAAAAAAAACCCTCCTTCTTAGAATATAATATTGACAATCTAAATAGCGCTGCACTCTAAATCTCATTAAAACCACAAAAGTGTGCGGTGGGAAATGATGCATCTCGCGTAGTGTTGCAAAAAGAAATGTCTTTAAAGCTTCGCCTGTATCTAAATCACAAGTCCATTAATTATATCCTTCCTCATACGGAGCACACATGCACAAAGTCACACGCACACACAAAGTGGCCACGGCTATCAGCTCCAGCACCCCATCGTGGGTTTCATCAGATGTTTCACTTATTTATTTTTTTCTCTCTCCCCGTTTTCCCTTTCCCAGCATCTATGGGAAACGACAGATGGATGGAGAGGAGGGGAGAGCGAGGGAGGGATGGAGGGAGGGAGGAAGAAAAGAGAACCAACAATGTTGTCGTCGTTCTCTCCTCTCTGCCTTGAATCTAAACTATTTCTGAATTCTGCGCTGCCATATGCTGATCTGCAGAGGAACGTGCCATATGCTCAGAAATCCATCAAGCAATACCGGAGGCAAACACTGGATGAGACTAAATATAAAGTAAATTCAAAGAGCACTGCCAGAGACCTTTGCGCTGCGGCTCTGCCGGTGAGCACAGCTGCGAGGCTGCGAAGTAGTTTTCATAAAGTGCTGCAGCGGGCAGACTAGGATTAATGGGGGAGATTACATTTTGAATATGGCCTTGTGCTTAACTGTCAAGGTGAATTATGGGAAGTATTAGAAAGAGCAAGGCCCCACGATGTGCCAATAAATGGGGTAAATAAATGAACTAAGTGATACTTTTAAGTGGCTCCAATACATGATGTATGGGAACACCTTGTGCGTTTTCTACCTTCATTCTCGAAACGCTGCTTTTTTTGTTTTGTAATTATAATGTTCTCACTTTTTCACCACGCAGCCTTTATCCATACACGGGGGTTTATGATATGTCCAGCTCTAAACCCTGCAGGTGTGATGCAGTGAAGTGTAATCAAATCAGAGTGCACAAGTACTTGATCTAAAAGTCCACAGCTGATGACGTTATGTCAAACCCAAAGATGTGGGACCGCGTAAATTCTCTTTTCATTGGAGAGCAGACGTACGCTTCACTTTATGAACAGGCGTATCAGAAACATGGAAAAGATTAAAGCGCTAATCTTTACTGCTCAGAGCAAAGATGTTTGTCCTTCAAAGACATTCACGTTATTGCAGTTTTATTAACCGAGCATGATTCATGTCCATTTCTATCTGTGATGATGTCACTGCTCTCGGTTGCTTTGCAAGTACAGCCGTCTGTGTAAAACCTTCCAATCTTTAATTAAGCTTATCTCAGGCACCGACAGCCGAAAGATTTATCTAGTGCAAGTGTATTATTAATTTAAAGAAATTACACGTTTAAAAAAACTGCAGTAAATCAAATGGTCATTGGAACAAAAATACATCCGTGACCCAGCGGTGAGCAGGGTCGTCCTTCAATCAGAGGGTCGGCGGTTCGATTCCCCGGCTCCGCTAGTCCATGTCGATGTGTCCTTGGGCAAGGCACTTAACCCCCAAAATTGCTCCCGTAGCTGTGCCTACTGTGTGTACATGTTAGTTACTGCTGATGGGCAGGTGGAACCTTAGCCCCTCCCATCAGTGTGTGAATGGGTGGATGATGTCATTAGTGTTAAAGTGCTTTGAGTGGTCGGAAGACTAGAAAAGTGTTCTACAGGTGCATTTATCACCTCTTTGTTTTCCAATATTGCTAATTGAAGCATCTTTGAATGCCCACGCCTAAAGCAAAGCATTTTTAAACAATGCTGTTGGATTCAGCGATATGTGCCTCCTTCGGATGCAAGTTTTCAAAGCTCTTTCCATATTTGTGGAAATGCAGAAATAGTATGAAGTACATACACTTTGAGAAGATGTGAATTTCAAAAGGAGGTTTTTCAAATCAACTGCAGTGGGGGGGGGGGGATGCCCCAAAGGCCTCGCCTTGATCGAGGGTGGAGGTATATGCACAGAGCTGGTATTTTGGTCCTCTAGCTCTCTCGCACACACACACGCGTGCGCACGCACACACACACACACACACAGACACACACAATCACACAGTCAGCCAGAGTGATACGGGGGGTTCTTCCCACAGATGAGATGGGGGGATCATTTGTGTGCATGTGGTGAACGAGCCCCCCCATGCCCCACACACACGCACACACACACACGCACACACACACACACACTCTGCCAGGGCCCTGCCTGTCTGCCACGGGTGTCAGTACATCTAAAAGGTCTCAACATAAATGGGATTAATGCAGTCTCTCTCCCATCGGCGATCATTAAGCATTCTGTTTAAAGCGCAAACACACACAAAATAAACGCACTTCCAGTCTCCCCTGCTGCAGTAAATTATTCAAAGAAGAAGAAAAAAAATTGAAGGAAAGAGAAAAAGAGAGAGAGAAACTGAGAGGGGAGATCGGGCGGGGGTACGAGTGACTCCTCAGGGGGGGGGGGGGGGGGGATGGGGGGGGGCGGGATAGGAGAGACAGATAAATAGGAATACAAGGGGAAAGAAGGAGAACATGAAAGAATTGTTTTAGAGCCGAGAATCCCAAAAAGCAAGCGGCTTTGTCATTCAGGAGCGATGCTCGGCTTTCTCTCTCACTCCGCTTCTCTCTGGTTTTTCACCCTCTCCCGTTTCTCCTTTCTCTCCCCCTTCATCTGTCTCATTCTCTCCTGACATGTTCCTCCCTCTTTCTCCAACGTTCTCCTCCCACCTCCCTCCCAGTTTGAAATCCCTGCTTGCTGCTTGCCATACGTTAATAACTATTTACTTCCCACTGAGAGCAATTAGGCTAGGAGGGCTTATTTTCTTCTCTTTTTATATTTATGAACTTTTGAGTTTGATGTCCAAGTTTGTCCACGCCTTGACGACTGTAGATAGTCGGTCGTATGGCGCTCTGGCAAAATGAACCACTTGGCCACGAGAGGAGATAAAGGACAAGGATTTAATTTTTATTTTTTTTAATTAGACTAGTCACAAAAAAGTGTACTTAATGAACAAGAGATTGTCTTTGTTGAGGCTATCAAATGTGTTTTTAATTGGCATTAATGGACCAAGGAGTATTAGTATTAATGGAAGTTATTCATCTTTGAATCTTTTATGAAAGTGAACAAATCTCAATGCCATTTTTAACCATCGCACTGCGCAGTGTCAATTTAGAGGTTTCCTTGAAGCTGAAAGCCTTTGACTTAAAGGAATGCCGTGTGTCCATAGTAGTCTAAAATAAAGTGATTAAATACTTTGGTTATTGAAAGCAGAGCATTTATTGAGGTTCTTCCTGAGATGCAATAGCAAGGCCTTTCCATCAGACTTATTGAGTACAGTAAAGAAGGATGATTACGCTAGGATGGAATCAACATTGCTCGAGTCTCTAAAGGAATATGAATCCTGTGTTTGATGAAAATGTAATGAGTTATTTCCTTACTGCTATTCAAACCTTATAAAGACGTCAAGACGCAAACAGACGCAATAATTAACTTTGCCAAACCAAGTTTTTTTTTTTAATTACGACAT
This sequence comes from Cyclopterus lumpus, assembly GCF_009769545.1. Classification (NCBI taxonomy): domain Eukaryota; kingdom Metazoa; phylum Chordata; class Actinopteri; order Perciformes; family Cyclopteridae; genus Cyclopterus; species Cyclopterus lumpus. The sequence continues at coordinate 6,328,088 of NC_046981.1, forward strand.
TTTTCATCACTGTCAATGTAGATATTATCACACGTGGTATATTTGATTCAAGGAAGCACAGTTAATGAGCTTCAATAACTGTTTTCTTTAAAGAAGCAGAATTTGATTCGCCCCTGTTTGATTGTTGTTCTGTCATCTTTGTGCTGAACGTATTCAAACATATTTTTGCGCTCACTCGAGGTGTCTTGCCTGTTCATCACAGTTTGTGATTCCTATTACAAACATAAGGTTGGCGGTTACATCCTAAATGATTATCAAATCAAAATCAATAACACAAAAATCAATCAGTTTTGAATAACACCATTAGCAGTGCAAACACTTGCGTTTGACTGTTTATTTTCTATTTTTTTTAATGTTTTTACTTGTTTTTGCTGGTGTGTAATCAACAGCTCATTTGCATTTTCTTTTCCATTTTTCTCTCCACTTTCTATGACCAAAAGCATACTCTAAGCTCAGCTGCCAGCAGTCCATGACAACCTCATGTGCTGTAAACTGTTGTGATCGGTGACTTCTTGCAGCATGAACAATAATAAGGTTTGCGTGGGAACATAACATTAAGCTAAAAAAGAATTGCAAAATGAGGCTGTATTAATTAATGGGGTCACGATTCTCCTTATCGACAATTTTATTTGACACGATTGATCTTTTGATTTCAACTTTTTTTTTCTTCATCTTGATTAATTTACATTTTTCAAATACTTCAACAGAAAAATTTAACCTGCAATTTTATTTTTTTCCCACTTCATTTTCCTTCCCGGACTGTAAAAAAACCCGACACATTTTTCTTTGGGTTATCTTGTCCATATACTGTATCTCTCCCCCGTCTTTTTTCCCATCCTTTCATCAAAGTGAATGAACAAGTAGACGTTTTGATTAACTTTACATGTAATATGCAGCCACACTGATACGGAATACATAAAAATATATTTTTTTCCAATTAGCTATGACTTTGCTGTGGTTAATTACATTTCTCTTGGTTCAAAAGATAGATATAACAAGACTTCTAAGTCGAGATGTATATTCCACTTATCTGTCCAATGGTGATTTATGAAGCCTCCAGATGAAAACAGCAGAACTCTTTTTTTTTATGCTAATGCGTGACTTTTATTCAGATTTTAAACTCATGCATTTTGTTAACAAGTGCAAGAGTGCCACCGCTTGGGAATCCCAACAGGTGAATTAATTTGTTCTCTGGCTACAGCTTTACATGGTTATCATTGTCGTGAATTGAAACTGTATAGGTTTTTAAGTGTTGATCTAGTTCAAAGGTTTTGTCGCATGCCAATTCCTTCCCCTCTGCTCTCCTCCTTCTGGTCTCTCACTACCGTAGAGTACCAAACCAATCAGAAAACTCATGAAAGTAACCGCAGAGTTGAAAAAAAAGAAAGATGTCTACCTTAAGTTAGGGAAGCTCTGTGACAACCAAGAGTCTCCAAGCTGTGAGCTTTGATGAAATATAGTTCAAGTGATGGGCGCTATAGCATCCATACCTTCTTCTCATCTCTATCGCTCTTCTCTTTCGACTTCTTTTCATTCATAAGTAATGGTACACAGTGAGACTCATCAATAACCTAACGCACTCCTCTGTGAAAAAAGTATCATGCTCATAAATGTTATCATTACCCCCAATATATAGGCACTGTCCGGTATCATATATCAGTGATATCTGTGTGCAGGCAAGCATGTTTGTGCCTGTGTGTAAGAGAGAGAGAGAGCCAATGAGGCATGGTTGAAGTGTTCCTCATGTATATTTTACTATGAATACACTCCTAAGGGTAATGTGTAAATTTCTTTGTTAATGTAAGTGGGAAATCTGACTTACCATGGCTCGGGGCTTTATCGCCCTCTTGACCACATATTTATTATAACATTGTGTCAATGTGATAGTTTGCTCCTAAGCATCGTTTGATTCGATAGATTAGATGAGGACATGGACCAAAAACCTTGTAGCGGGAGGGTCAGGCTGGATGGACCAATCAACAAAGAGCTTGGACACAGACTGCTGTTTGTTTCTGGTTTCTGAGCAACAATCAACCTTATTTTCTCTCAAGCGCATGAACCACATTTCCCTACATGAAATGATCACATACCTTTAATGCCTTAATTAAATCGACCTTTAATCAGTGTCAAATTACCCCTTCCTGCTGATCCATCATGTGAGATTAGATAAGAGAACGCATGTGTGTCAAATGTGTCAATTTGGAAGGCAATGAGAAACAATCTGTTTTATTGTTTAGTTTCAAGGATTCAGGCAATCTTTCCCAATATAAATTAGTTTTAGTAGCCTATTCTTCAGGCTTTAAATATTGCGAGACCACAGAAAACACTTGTTAGTTGCTTTCATAACAGGGTTTTGAAAATACTGACAAATGACCAATTTTGACTTTTAGGTATGAAAGGATTTGGTAAAAATTTGACTCGCCCCAGTGAATGTTTTAACAAGATATTAACATTTTAGATGCGACACCATTTGTTTTCATCGCTCCTTCACGTCATCGTTCTTAATATTTGTGCACAAAATTTGCATTCAAGATCATTTTTCAACTCTCTGAAACAATGATTCGTGTTGATGTGTCCTTGAGCAAGACACTGGCTGCCCTGCCTCTGGCATGACACCATTAAGTTAATTACAGTTTCATCATACTGTTAAAACATATACATTTATGCACATCCCAGAAACCTATCCCTAATTACATGGCCACTTAACATGTCCAGTGAGCACTCTAAATTCTTTAGAAGGAAAAAAAAGAAACTTAAAAATAATACCATTTCCCTTTCATCAACCGCCGCCTTTTGTGAGCATTCGAGAATAGAAGTTCACAGGGTTCACATTAGCCGTGTTGGTGGTCGGGGGGGTTAGAATTAGAGAGAGCACTTTGAACATATTAATTAATAATCCATGGCTGGGTTATTAGTGTATGAGGGATTTCTGGCCCCTATTACTGTAGATGAGTTGAACCAGAAGGCATCATGGGTAAGGATAAAGTAAGATGACACACTGCTGCTGAAGTCTAAACACATTAAAATGAAATGACTACATTTCTTTCATTCAGTAAGTCTATCGTCTAAACTTTTTTCTTGTGAGCTTATGGACTTTCAGCTAAAACTATTCACAGAGTTATTTTTATTCCGCTTCAACCAAAGAAGTGCCTTTTATGTCTGGTTGAAGATAACACTCTGAGATAAAACGTGGAATCCTGAATTTGCTATCCAATCAATCAATTTGCTATGACTATCTTGCAATTTAATTAATATTAAATGTTATTCATTAAAGTTTCTATCAGATTTGAAAGCCCTATTTTTGTCCCCTTTCGGGATCTAAAAACACCTCAACCTTACAAGATGAACACAAATCTTGTACGAAATCGTCAAATGCATCCCATTACCCCCACATCACATGGAAAAACACCTTGAAGCCACCACGCCACGATAGCCAATTTAATTTCCATACGCTTATGCTAATTACCCTGAAATAATCAAGCTAATTTAGAAAGATGCTAATGTATTTGAGGTTGGGTTCATTAGTAAAGGGGGCAAATGCATGTGTTCAAGTGCATGTGCGCGTGTGTTTGCGTGTGTGCATGTTTGTGTGTGTGTGTGTGTGTGTGTGTGTGTGTGTGTGTGAGTGTGTGTGCGTGTGTGTGTGTGTGTGTGAGAGAGAGAGAAAGAGAGGTGGGTTTCATTAGTGAGGGGCCCTGATGTGTGTGGAGAGGAGAGCCGTGCAGTAATGGAGAGTAGGATAGTGAATACGAGGTCGTTCACATTGTTGTGTCTAAAAACGCGTTGGAAAACGCCAGCCGTGCCGCTTTCATGCTTTTACCCAAAGTGCTCGGGGAGGTTGCGCGCTCCTGTCACGCTCGCTGTTACTAAGCAACACAAACACGTGCACTGCGATAACAATGATGATGAAGTTGCGGTAATTTAGCAGTCAGGCCTCACTGACAAAACTAAACAAAATCAAAACAAAGATAAATGGAGTAGCTTCACTCCTTGATGTGTCAGTGTCAGTTTGTTTGACCTTTCAACCCGGAAAGGGGGAAGCGAGTAATACTTCTGCAGTTTCTATGACAGACTTATGAGATGATATTAATTATACATCTTAATATCACTAAGACGCTGGATACTCACATAACACACAAACAGCTCTTCTACAATTATCCGTATTGCAGTAGAGCCACTGTGTGTTCAAACACATGCATGTGCAGATACACACATAGTGCACATTTTCACTCACACATACAGGCGTACTCTGCATGGTCCCTTAAGGCCAGGCTTCGGTGCCACTGAAGGTTGTAGCAATTAAAAACATCATCCTCCAGTTGTGACGAACATGATGAATTTGTACTAGCAGAGCGGTAAGGCATAACTCCTACAACCCACAATATGTCACTTTTTATTCTCTCTCCTCTAATGCTTTGCTGTGACATGATATTGTCACCGAAATTACAAAACCAACTTATTTTTATCTCGTCAAGATTGTTTCTATACCTTCATGTTGACAGAAAACCAAAACATGGACTTGTGATTACACCAACTGGCCTGCAGTTATTAAATGGTTAGATCATAGAAGTATATATATTTTGGTTTTTATTTCCTGGTTTTGTGTACATCTGTTATTTTGAATCAAATAAAAACACACACACAAAAATATAAAAAATAACCTTTCCCTTAATCCTCGACATGCACTCAGAACACTTTATAAGCTTCTCTTCAACTTTATAGGCTCCATCTCTTTTTTTTGAGATTTCTTTAAACCTACAATTTTATTTGTTACAGTATTACATACTGCCACATTTCACATTTGTATTTGTTTATACTATTGTGATATGTATATACAGTGTGTGGTGGCATATCACTGGGAGAACAACATATATAAATATAATTTTAGTAGGCTAATGAGAGAGTGGCATTTGTCAAATCTTCAAAACGCAACAGCAAACTGAGTGCTGCATTAACTTTTAATTGTGTATGATTACAATATATGTGGATTAGTAGGTAGGCACCGTCGGTTCGGTCTATTTTTTGACTGTGTTTATATGATCCGTCGGTCGGCTCAAAGGCTGCAACGAAGACGGGAGACCAGACGAGCCTAAAGGTGATAAACCATCATATATATTTACAAAGTAATAAGAAAGAACAGAACAAAGTACAACAAACGTGAAATTTAGATTCATCCAGACATTTTCTCTTGAGGTGGTGCAGCAGAAAATGCTTCAGGTTGCCATGTCAGGGACAACTCCAAGTGCAAACAGATTGAAAAGGACAGTACAGTTTGAATATGCAAGGAGCACTTGACTCGCCTTGTTATGTAAGTAACTAGTGAGTAAGCAACCACTTGTCGGCTCGATATACTACTTCACCACTCAGAGAGTAAATGGGCTGAAAATGGTCAATTCCTTGAGACACTTCATCATATTTTAGTGTAAAATCCATTTTGTGCTTAAATTGAGACCTCCAAACTATAAAGCCACCTTATAATGTGACTTAATTGTCATAATGTGTTTGGGAAATGGCGGAACGATCCCCTGCGTGGTCTCCGGGTTCGAGGAGCTCTTCGAGTCATCGCACACTGCGTTTGTCTCGGCTGTCTGAACATGGCCGACGTTCATAAAGGACATGGGAGTGGTTGAAATGCCCGGAGGCATCCCTTCCTGTCTCTTTCATCCCAATGGCCTCCGATATGGTCACTGGTCTGTTTGATGGAAAACAGCAGTGCCAAAAGAAGAAGGAGCGCTTCAGAAGCCACATACTTCATTACAAGCGTCTCAATGACAGACGTCTTTACACTCAATTTATGTCAGATGCAACGCTTTGTTTTGTTGACGGAGCGCACTTTATGATGATCAGAGTGTGTATTTATGTGAACCTGTGTATGCTTGCTGCTTTACCTGTACTACACCTCACCATTACATACCTTTCCCATATACAATATATCCAGAGATACTATGTGTATTTAAACATTGTCTTCAGAGAAACCTCACCCTGATATAACAGCATTTTAAATACTAAAAATTAAAGGATCAATCATCAATTTAGGAGTGATTTTGAATATTGGTTCAGGTGATATTAAGGTGACATTTGGGTGTATCATTTCTGTGAGTCTTCTGACCAGAATAATAAAAAATAGAAGTGTCATAGCTGCGAACTTAATGGTGATCCATCGATGGCATCCAGATCGTCCCCGTTCAGTAATAAACCATCAGTCTAAAACTCTTCCCCTAATGCAACCCATCGTTAAACAATCAGAGCTTGTTAGGCCTCTTGTTTGTTAATCAAGCACTTGCTTGTTAACTGGGAGATGAGATAATAGACCTCTAGTGTGTGTGTATAATTTTGGGGGCTGTCTATCTGCCTGATTGTTTATTGCTTTTAAATTCCAGGCTCTGCCGCAGAGTCTTCTCTAATTGGTTTGTTTGCATTGCCCAGCAGCACCGGTGGAGTTTGAATCAGTCAGGAGTTGGATATGTGCTTTCCAATCAATTATTTATATTTTTGTTTTTTGTTTTGTCCGTCTCCTATGGTTTTCCGTGCGATATCACAGTGCTTCGCACAGCCGATGAATAAAGAGGAACGTGCTGCCAGGTGTTTACCGTGAGACCATCTCAGTGTTGAAATGTACAGTCGCTCTCTTCTGCTCTTTTCTTTCCCCCTTAATCTCTTGTTTATTCCTCTGGTTTCCATTTTAATCTGACAACCTGTATTCCATTGTGCAGTGGCTTTAAACATGAACTCCAGGTTGTGTTGGTGAGTCATCACTTGACTGGCTATTCAGTTTGGATGTAAACATGCCTCTTGTGTTTGGGAAGGTGATTGAATGTGCACATTTCACAAGAGAAGTATTCTGCAATAGATTATCAACCTCCTCTACACAGACATCAAAGGTTGAGAAAACCTACACGTTATGCGTCAGCCTACATACCCATAAGTCATAAATCCTAAAACAAGGAAGGGTTTATGGGGAATGGTAAGTCCCTTTTAGAGAGAAAACTGTGCTGACAAATCCTCGTCAATGAATGCATCAAACATGATCAGTCTGGATTTTATTAGCATTATCTAATATGCCATTAAAAACACAGAGAGGCAGAGGCCAATAGAGAGAGAGAGAGAGAGAAAGGGAGAGAGGGAGAGAGGGAGAGGGAAAAGCAGACGCTTTGAAGGTTTCTTGGGTTTTGAAATCATTTCATGGCGAGCCAATGGACAAGTATGCCGCTCTGTTAAGATGCTTTGAGGCCGAAAATGGTTGAATGGTTGCACGGGCGTTTTGATGTTGCGGCAGGTAATTCATGGCGTATTGGCCTAAAGCCGGCCACAGAGCCATGCCAGATGATGAATAACATGGATTTAGTCAATGATGTCTGTTCTTGTCAGCAAAGCCTTTTTTCTCTCTCTCGGGATTTTATTTTTCTAAGAGGCTCCGAGAGGAAAATTGTCATGTTTTCATGTCAAAGGCGTGCTTTTATCTGTTTGTTTTTCAGGGTGCTTAAAGTTGTTTACTGTGCCAGGGGCGCTTTCACTCTGTGTGTGTGTGAGTGTGTATGTGTATTTGTGAGAGCGTGTGTGATAGAAACACCTCACGATGGATGATGCAAGAAGGAGGTAGACATTCGACATCGAAGCCTTAATGTATCACTGAATCAAATACAGAAATATACAAATTTAGCAGTGGCCGACTTATCTTTGATCACGAAAAGCTGCCATTGATTCTCAGTCAAATGTTGACATGAAATGAGTCAAACGTGCAGATGACCTTTCTGAGTCTCCCAGAGCGGAGCAGGGCCAAGGTACAAAAGCTGGCAGACTATGTGGTGGAAATTATTCTTTGACATTTCAGGGACCTCGGCACATCGCTTTTTAACATTCCAGTCCAGGCACGAAGAGAAAATGTCACCTTTTTTATTTACTTGAGGGAATACACCAATTAAACGTGACTTTAAAGCCAGGCCATGATAGCTCTTCTCCACCACTGTCGTGGGTTGCTCCTGAGCCAACACACACGGACACACACACACACACACACACACACACACACACACACACACACACACACACACTCTCTCTCTAGGAACGACCCCTCATCCCATCAGTGACATTTTAAATATTGCTGGTGCTTGACCTTGTTGAGTTAACCTTTCTTACACAGGCAATTTAGAATGATTCTCTGTAGCTTTCTGCACTGCACTGACCTGTCGACCCGAGGTTAGACTTTGTTTTTTCTTTGAGGGAATGCTCCTCCTTCACCTGAAAGGAGTCCTGGTCACAGCTTCCACTGCAAACTCAGCTGGGACAGCAAGTGATGTATATAGCAATGTATTCCTGTTTAGACATATAAGACTTGTCTCGAATTCAACAGGTTTTTGATTGCGTCGTTGGTCAGCTTAAGATATTTTAAAGTTTAGTTCTATGATATAAAACAGGTCAGATCCGTGGGTCGATCAGCTGCCGATGTGATTGGCTGACCGTGGAAGTAATGACAAAAACAAGTGCAAAATACGTTGTGGAGGAACAACCGTAAAGAAATGTGGAACAAGCAACTTAATGATACACTTATTATATTGTATCTCATTCCCACTGCAGATATTATGGAGCTGAACTGCTTGTTGCCTGATGTTTAAGTTGTTCCTGCACTGCTTATTTTGGACTTGCAGCTGTGTGTGTGTGTGTGTGTGTGTGTGCGTGTGTGTGTGTGTGTGTGTGTGTGTGTGTGTGTGTGTGTGTGGCTGTGACGCTACTGTCTGTGATACTGTGAGTCCATAGAAATCTATCATGCAGCACATGTGAGGAAATGTGACTGAAACAAATATGAGACTGGTCAGTCACGGGGTCAGGGCCGATGAGTTGAAAAACGTTGATCAGCCAATCAATCGTTGCATCTCCATATCAAATATCAATAAAACTGCTAAATGACGAGGTCAAAAATAAAATGTGACGGACGATTGAAATGATTTTTTTGACTTTCGGGGCGTTTCCTGGTCGGTGGCACAAACAGTTAGTCTGGATACAATCTGTACGTCTAGATAACCCTCTCGTTAATTTTCATGCGTTCGCGTGTCTTTTGCAAGGCGGGTGCTGACAAGTGTCTTAATGAGACTCCAAAACGTCATCACACCGACCAGTCTGCCTTTACAGCTTCGTTGTGTATTCTGGCGCTTGTGCGACAATGATGTAGTTTGTTTATGGCGTGATGTTAGCTTTCTGTCATGATTTTAACTTCCAGGGTTGGCCTCCAGAAATACGTCATCCCAGCAGCACTCTATTCCATGTGTGAACTGCTCACAGCTCAATATTGTACTATGCTGCTTTGACAGCATGTTCGATGTTTAAGTTTGCTATCTTCGTGTAAACAATTCTAAAACCGGTCTAAAATGTTGTTGTCTTTTCAAAGTAAAGACAAAAATCACGAATGCTGCGCAGCATTTAATATGACGTCATGATATAGATTTGTATTTTGGTGGTGCTACACATCAGAATAAACAGAAAACATTCCCCATTGTGTAATCCAACTTGTCGTATCCAACTCAGTCTCCTCCTCCTCTCTGTTATCAGACAAGCCAGAGAAAAAATCAGTTAATGCCACATTAAATGATCAATTGGTATTTCCTCGGCTGCGACAAATTCAATGATTAATAACAATTAAACATTAGCTTACAGAAGGAGACAAGGAGGCCTTTTGAGCACATCCCACACCGTCACATCCAGTGTACTGGCCTTGGACTGGGTTCAATTAGCAAACCCTGTAGAGTTGTGACTTGATGTAAAGATGTACAACTTTATGCAAGAAGCAGCAGATCAAAAAATAACTGATGCAACATATTAAGTTGGACGGGAAATGTCTCTGAAGCACATGGGATCTTCATCTCTATCCCCTCCCTCTCCCTCCCTCGTAACCCCCTTCTCTCAGTAATTAGTGCTTTTTTCAGTATTTCCAGCAATGTTTTCATCAGTTACAGCTTTGCCAGCCTCGGCTGAGAGAGAGAGAGAGAGAGAGAGAGAGAGAATGAAGCGGGGGGAGAGAAGGTCCTCTGTGGCTGTTAATAGTTCTCATCTCTCCCCTGGACTCTCCTTTAATTGCTCTGCTCTGCCTGCAGGGTCATCATTACTCTGATCAAGTGCAACTCTGTTTTCACTGCTTTTCATGAATATCATTTTTTTTTTTTAAACTGCTTTGAGGTTTTTCAAGCAGGAGATCAAATTGGATCACCTACCCAAATGTAAATGTGAGAGTGTTCTTGGCATTAGCAGGACACAATATCTTTAATATGCAGGGCTTTCGAGTCTTCAGCGAATCTGACACCCACCGAACACTTTGAAGTGTGTTTTTCTTGTTTTCGTGCTTTAATCAAGCAAAATGCCTTTTGAGGTTTTGACAGTCACTGGTGGGGTCAGAGAGCATAGATTAATTCTGCAACTAAGTGAGCTTGTAGGTCCCAAAATCCTCATGTTTGTATCTTCCTGGTAAAATGGGGCTCAGTTCCCCTTGGCCCTCCTTTCTAATTGCTCTGCTCTGTCTCTCGGGTTATTTTTGCTCTGATCAAGTGCAACTCTATAATAGTCCTGGTTTTCCACCAAAAAGAGGGACTGAAGTCCACAGTAATTGTGAACTTTATTGTATTTGGAGAACACAAGCATTGTACAAAAAAAAAAGAAAAAGGGAACATTTCACTCTCTAGTACGGGCACGATTTTCTGAATCTCACTGTTTGGAAAAGGTTAAATCACACATTGAATTTGGCAAATTAAAATAGAACTAGATGTGGTCCATCAATAAGTACAAATTGTGTACATATTTTCATTTGTATTTTGATTTAAGCTGTTTATCCAAATAAAAGTACAACATTTGTCTTTCAATGAATATGTGGAGCAAGTGGAGAGATGAAGAAATGCAGATATAAAAGATAAAAGTCATAATATGTATAACATCTCCTCCCCCACGTCCACCATGGTGACTTTATGCTGTGAGGGGCTAAAAAGGAGCTCAGAGACTGTGCTGGCTCTTGTAATTCAAAGTTATGCATTTAAACACCTATTGATTGCTTCCAGATAAATAATGTCAAATCTTGACCTTTGAGATCACATCAAGATTTTATATATATCGACAAAAAGGTTGTTACGGTAGAGGTGCCATATTTGAGGCACCTTTACAGATGGTATATGACATTTTACAAATATATTAACTTGATAAAGATCTTTGAATGCAGGAGGGAGCAAAGATATCTTTACAGCAGAAAAGAAACACATGAAAAAGCCATATGGATAAGAAGAAATGTAAAATATTAGAAAAAAAGATGATATCTTAACCTTGCCTTAATTCATACACTATTTAGAATACAGACAGCATAAGTGCCTGAACTCAAAAGTCCCTTCATCACTCGTGATATAAAAAATGATATGACAAAGAGTGCCACTTTGTTGCCAATTGGTAGTTAATCACACAACCGCTGTGCAGTGGACACTCACACCATGCAGGAGATGTCAAATAAACAAGTGGGTCTTCAAACACGGAGAGGCTTATCTTTCACTTCCATCCCCTTGATGGGTTCTCATTTAAATGGTCTCACCAGTGTGGTTCTGAATGCAGAGTTTAGTGAGTAACATGGGTCTTCAGAACCCAGCACCTGCCCGTCCTTCAATCAGAAGATTGGTGGTTCGATCCCCGGCTCACTTCTAGTCCATGTGGATGTGTCCGTTGGCAAGACAAGCCAAACCGCTAGGCTGTGCCTACAGGGGCGTGAAAGGTTAGTTAGTCCTGATAGACAGGTGGAACCTTGCATATCCCCTGCCATCAGTGTATGAATGGGCACTAATGGTGAATGACATGCAGTATTAAAGCGCGTTGAGTGGTTGGACAGCCAAGTACAAGTCCATATACCATTTACCAGCATTTACCGTTGAATTAGGAGTCATCTAACGCCCCATTTACTAGATAAACAATGGGAATGTTTGGCATGTCCACTTTCAAACTGCTTCCTTAAAAGGAGCACAATGTGGAGCAGGTTTTGTTCATAAGGTCAATGGTTTGTGTGATATTGTCAGGGGTTTTGTCACTTATGACTACCCTTGTTGCTTATTCGGGCAATATTGTGTCTCAATTGGATCTCTTTTGATACATAATATAATGTGTGCATCATGGAATAAAAAGCCAAGGTGTACAGGCTGCCAGTGGGGTAATCATAAATACTTTCCCAAACCAAAGACCAAATTTTCAAATGACAGCGTAACCCAAAAGCAGCTCTTTTCTTCACTTGGCTGAATAATAAGCCTTGTCAAATAAGCGTCTTCTGGTTATCGGAGGCAATCTCTTGCCTATGATTTAACTCTTTAATGTGTTTAGAGGGTCCAAAAGCACATTTTACATCCAATTTTCTTGGACTGCACAATCTGCTAGCCTGCAGGCCACTCGAAGCAGAGGATTCTGTAATGGTTACAATTTGTTACGCAACATCGGAAATGCATGAAAGACATGCAAGGCACAGATGTCTTTTTAATTGTCAAAATAACAGATTTGTATATACATATATATTATATATATATAATACAACAATTACATCAAGATACAACCCCATACAGGAAAGTGAGGTTTGAATAACTTTGATTTCTGCTTTATTTGAATTTCATTAATATTTTAGTATGACAACTAAATGATTGTCATTAATACAATTATTAATATCAATAAGATTATTGACATATATAAATAATAACGGGGCACCAATAACCAAACTATAAATTAAGTTTAAAAATGTGTTTTCAATCAAAATGTCAATAGTCAAACAGTGACGGTTAAAGAAAAATACCAAAATGGCGGACGTAATCTCGTATGTGAGATTTAACGTCTGGTGGGGTTCAGTGTGGTTGAACCCAAATCAGGCCCCTTTGTTTCAGTCCCAACACAGACCATATTAATAAATCATCACAGATGTCTCTAAATCTGTAATATTAGATATGAACAATATGGGTTAAACTGCGCTCACGGATATGAATAATTAACTCACACTCAGGGAACAATATATTAACCCACGCTACTTTCTCTTAATGAGACGAGCATTAACCCATTAAATAATAAACATTATCACCCACTCCTTATATACGATTCTAATTGGCTTGCCGATTGTATCGGGATGTTTGTTAGTGTGTGTGTGCGTGTGTGTGTGTGTGTCTGTGTGTGTGTGTGTGTTAGTGCAGATGGATAGAAGGTTATCTAAAAATAGAAATTTCTTCCAGCTACTTCCCTAAATCCTGTTAGGATTGTAATTATTGATCAAAGATATCACGCTGTGAGTTAGGCCGCGTCTCTTGCCCTCTAACAAACACCTCAAACAGATCGTACCAAGTGGATTTCACAAGGAGCCTCGCTATGCAGAGGGCGGGTTGGAAAGATGATTGTGATACGGCCGGCTCGATGAGGAAAACCTGCGATGTGCATTGTTCAATATTTGATGACGTGCACTCATTCACTGCTTTATGAATAACTTACTTTGTAAATATTTCACCCTCCCTGACCCTGGGTTGACCCGTGCGCTAGTGTACAGACTAAAACCAAACATGTTCTATACATTGTTTGCATCACATCATCAAATATGTATCAATTAATTATGACATCATTGCCTTTGGCGTTGATTGAGGTGTGATTCGATTTTTCTTTTTTGATTGCGTCTTTGATTGCTTTCCGCGTGGAGATGTTATTTCATCGTATTGTGAGTTTTGCGCCTGCACATTGCATTTTCTTCTCACTGTGTGGTCCCTTTATCAACAACGGGTGAAATAGTACACAAACAATCAACATTGACAGGTGACATTCAACAGGTGGAAGAGAGATTCAATTAAAGGACTATAAATGCCAGCTAAAGGCATCTTTTATTGAGTGTTTTGCCCTAAGGTTTACGAAGCTGACGAATCAGTACATGTACTATCGACCTTTTCATTGCCATTCTGTTGCTAGGGCAACCAATTTGGTCCAAGTTTACTTCCTGTCAGCTACTGCATTAACAGCCATTGTAAAAGGAAATACAAAACACTGAGAATATTTATGTTGTCCACTTTAAAAGGGTTAGGGTTAGCTTCATCATAGCAGGGCTCATAAAGTGGACTGGTGTTATTTAGAGAAAGATTACAAATATTATCTTAATTTTGCAATTCTGACAATTTAAATATGCATTTTGATTTGAGAGATTATTAATTAAGGGAATTTTCCCTGAACAGACACACGCACACAAATACGCATACACACACACACACACACACACACACACACAAACACGCATACACACACATTCAACACACAGAGGGATCCCAAAGAAAAAAGTAAATAAATCAAAATTTGAATTGAATCTGCCAATCAGATCACTCCCCCCCCCCAGTCAATCTGCCAGTCATATTGATTTTCAGGAGGTCAGAGTTCATTCAGCAGAATCGTATCTTGTCAATATATCCCAGTATAGTCTCTAGTCAGCATCTGGTTTGTGTGTGTATGTGTGTGTGCGTTCCTGGCAGACTTGCCACCGGCTCTGTTTCGACAACGGTTCTCTGTACAATCCAACTATTGATCCAAAGCATGGGAGGCATCAGAAGATCCATAGAGGGAGCTGAAAGGAGCAGAGAGGGCTAAGATTGTGTGTGTGTGTGTGTGTGTGTGTGTGTGTGTGTGTGTGTGTGTGTGTGTGTGTGTGTGTGTGTGTGTGTGTGAGAAAGAGACAGAAAGAGATCACACGTTTCAGTATTCTTTAGTAATACTTCAGCACATATCCCAAAAAAAGCTTTCTCCAGTATCAGAGAATGAAATATAATTTTTTTTCCCAGCTTCCAAGCTTATTTAATCATTGTATATTTTGTTTGCAAAAAACACATTGTCTTTGCTATACATTATACTTCTTGAAAAACAACTGGCACAACATTGTTTTTTGTGATTTGGTTGGCTGAGGGATTTAGAGATGCTGTAATGCCCTGGCAGCACACACTCATACACATAGATCTTGGGTCGCCAAATCTCTGGGTAGCAGCATGGGCCCTATGCCTAAAACTGTGTGTGTGTGTGTGTGTGTGTGTGTGTGTGTGTGTGTGTGTGTGATGTGTGTGTGTGTGTGTGTGTGTGTGTGTGTGTGTGTGTGTGTGTGTGAGACAGAGAGAGAGATATTGTGGGCATAATACAACACATTTGGAAAAGGGCACCACATGTACTAAAACAACATTTTGTGACATCAACCAGGTTTCACTCTCGCCCTCAACTAATGCACATAAACACACACACACACACACACACACACACACCGCAGAAGCTAACCTGTACCATTTCATTTGTTGCAAAACAGGAAGAAATGTTCACCGTTATGTTCATGTCATAAACACTGAAAGACGAACACAAGCAAGCAGGTGGAGAGAACCTTGACGTTTGTGCCCTGATCTTTCCTACTAAAGTTGTTTGATTGCCAAACCGCTCTATGAAGAGGATCTGAAGGCATTTTATGACTGTTGTCACCGCAGTCGCACTAAAAATGTCCCTTATTTATTTAGGACCATAAAAGCAGGTAATTCTCTCATGTCAGGAAGCGACAAACAGAAAAGAGACAACCACACCTTAAAAGAACACTTTCTTTCTCAAAATGACCATTTGTAGCTCAGTTACCTCCACTGTTTCATGAGGTAATAAATTGAATCAGATGTTGGGTTATTTCTCAGAGTCTTCTATATAATCAGACTTCATGAATGCAATGCCAGATTGGCATTAATGCTTTCTGGGTAGCCGATCCCTGATAACGCTCCGTTGTGAACAACAAATCCGTTTGAAATCCCCAAGTGTAAAGCTAGTTAACGTTAGCTGGTAGCAGCCGTTTGGCAGCTGCTTGGCCAAGTAACGGAGCTAACAGCATAGCAACATTATGAAAAACTAATTTAATTTATTTTATTGTAATTGCCCACATATGCTCTTCCACCGTCAGCACTGAATCTCTCTCTAGCACAGTCCTGCTTATAATGGAGCTAACGGCTAACGCTTAAGGAGGTTTCATTTAGGTACATTATGGTATGTTCACTCAGAACAAAGATACATGACAATGTTATTAGGATTTGTTATAATCAATCTTATCTTTTGTTTTTGGCGAAAAAAATTGAATAAATACAGTTGTTTGAAGGAGATGTTTTCACTGCAATTTAAAGTATATATATTAGAGATGGAATTATGACCTGTTTAACTTCCTAACACTAGCTATAAGCAGCTTATAATACACATTAAAACGGCTAATGCCCCAGAAAATGTTTAATCCAAGCAAATATTTAAATAAAAATACTATAATACATTTCCTAATCATTTGAATTGTACGTATGTATGCAAATAACCACTTTAGATCACAATAACTAGATACGTAAAAAGATAATGGAATGGAATTGGTCCAGTTGTTTTTATAACAGTATGCATTTCAAGCATGCACAATAAAGTTTTTCCTAAAATGTCGATATAAAAGCTTCTGAAGGGGAAGAGCACTGGTATGGCATCATTTTAAATGTAAACTTCTAAATGTTATCTTAATTTGTTATTGTCATCTAGAGTAGTTATTTGCAGAAAACAAGGAATTCAATTGAATATTGAGATGATTGTATATTTTCAATGTTTGCTAAAGATAAAAAGAAATCTTGGCATAAGTAGTTTTGATTGTGTATTATAAGCTGCTTGGGGTTAAGGTTAGGAAGTTAAACTCGTCATAATTATCTCTCTAAAATCTACTTTTGTTGTGAAAACATATCCTTCAATCAATCTTACACTGGTTTCTTAACCAAAAAACACATTTTAACAAAGATTACATTTGAACACATCATGATAGTTTTATAGAACATACAATTCAAACGTATATATGTAAATGGCAGTGTATCTTCAAAACATATAGGTGGCAGAGAGATAATACATGACATTAATATATATACATAGAAATTCCCTCAGAATTATTATTTTTGTTCCCTGTATGAATCCGTTTTTTGTGTCTTTGTGTCCGCTCTCTCCATTACCAATGATATGAGTTTGTCTTCAGCTGACTCAATTTGTTGACTGTTAACTGATCTGATGCAATACGCGGCAACTGCAAAGCCTTCCTGTAGCACTCCCACTGTCTATATTTATATATAGCCTGGTACGCACACACACACACACACACACACACACACACACAGGCATTTAGTCCGTTAAGAACCTGTTAAAATGAGGATAAACATATTCATCTGTATTCTAGGTCAGCATCTTGCAAGTATTTTAAATCGATATCCTGAGACATATAGAACATGTTTCACAACCCGGGCATGTGTTTGTTTGTGACTGTTTTTACATATTAAAATGTGTGTGTATTTAAAGAACCGGCTGTGTGGACGTCCTCCCTTTCTCCCTCCTGCCTACTAATTCATCGTCCATACGGCTGACACTAACAGTCCTGGGTACAATATGGCTTAAAAACTGGCACATGGCGAGGGCACGCTGGGTCGAAACAAGACAAATGCACACACACGCGCGCGCGCGCACACACACAAACAAAAGGCGATGGCAGACGGGACAGGGGTAGTGCATCTGCTGTTTAATTAAAATGAGAGAGGGGCCCACAGACAAGGCCTGAATCAGAATGGGGCCCATGTGAACACACACACACACACACACACACACAAACAAACACAGACCTCTGTTGTTGGTCCATGAGGCAGACAATTGCCCCCTACTGAAACGTGAGAGACAGATAGAATAGAAAAATAGAAAAATATAGCAAGACTTTAAAAAAAAAAAAAGGCAGATAGAAGGCATAATGAATCAAACAAAAAAAGCAGCGGTACAATAGAAGTATATTCAACACATACAGTAATGTTACAATAAGTGGACTGAGGTCAGAGGTCAGCATAGTCTACTAAACATCACCTCCAGAGCTGGACATGCTTGCTTTAACAGCTTGGGTGTTAATGACCTGAAAACCTAAAATGTGTGGTGGTTGAATGTTGATCTACCTCCTCCTCTTCAATTATAAAAAATGGATATGAAATGGCGAAGGCATGGACTGTGCATCCTCCGAAACGTCTCACAGCTAACACACTAGAGAAATCTAGGGATAACGATCTGGTGCGGCGCAGTAATCTCAGGGAATAAGGGAGTCATCTTAACATTTCAGTGGGCTGACATGAAAACATCCATCTACTGCACGATCGTTCCTGCTGTTTCAGTGGTTGCATCAAATCTTTCTTTGGGTCTCTTGTCTTCATCGTGATTCCATCCGTTATCGACCAAAAAAGACGGTTATTCGTAGATTCCTTTGCGAAAACGTAGAACATCACGACACCTAGAAGAAGACACAGAACAGCACCAATGCCTTAATGTGGTGGATACCAGAAGCCAAATAGTGTAAACAAACAAGCAAAAGAATCTCTGAGCAGGGAATATTTAGAAAAGAAACGATTAAGAGATGGAAATAGATGTACAGTACTTAAGATGATTTCACAACTATGAGATTGTGGTCACGTTGATTGCTACTGGGTGAGTGTTTCATTTCATGCATTAAAGACATTAAAGACAGTCAAGAGCCAAAGTATATGGATATGTTGTCTAAAGGCAGCATAATGCACCGCATAATGGACTGTATAATGTCATTTAAATGGAGCCATCGGTTTCTCCAGGGGTTCATGAAACCCTCGCTTTAAACTTATTTGGATCCAGACATACAATGTTGAAAGTGGGTATATCCAATGTATGTCTATGTGTGTTCGTGTAAACGTACGTTTCCCAGCTGCAAGTGTGTGCTTACGGGCGCCGTGTGTGTGCAACTGAATCCAAAGGGTCTCTCTGGGGAATGTCTCTCTGGAAGAGAGTCAAACTGAGTGAGCAGGACCCCATATATCTGCCGTGACTAACAGGATTAAACCTGACTGGGTAGGGAGACAGATAAAAAAAAAAAAAAAAAAAAAAGAAGAAAAAGAAGGGTGGGGGCCATGTGAGAGCAAGAGAGAGGGGGAGAAATCAAGTTCTCCTCTTTTATACCGATGAGAGGAAGAGAGAGGAAGAATGAAGTTAGGAATACCCAAAAGAGGAGGGCAAGAGGAGGAGGGCAAAAAGGGGAAGATGATCAGAGGAGGATGAGACGGTGGGGAAAGCGGTGTGTGTGTGTGTGTGTGTGTCTTTCATGTGTGCATATGTATACATGCATAACGTAGTTTGTGTATACCTATGACTGCAGTTTCTTGTTCTACATGAACGAGTGATGCTCCCTGCATTCGCCCTGCGAGGGCATCCACCTAACCCCTCCCCGGGAGCAATTTAAGAGCAATTTAGTAACGCTTTCGCACACATTAATGCCCTTAAAACTACCGAGCATACACGGAGCCGCATAGACACGTACTGCAGGGAGCATGGAAGTAGAAAGCACAGGTCAGCAAGATGTGCTGATACTAATCGTACAGCATCTGATTGATTAATATTTAACGGTATTGCCTTACTAGAAAGAGGGGAGAGAGATAGGGAGGGGAAATATAAGCCATCTTCTACATCCCATGTTGGGTAAAAGATGTTTTTCATAACCCCGTCCTCGGAAAAGTGAGCCCCGCTCAGCTGGGTTCATACATTAACACTCTGCAAAAACTAATTTACCACAAGCATTGCAATCTCACTTAAAACAACATTTGGAGATGTTATATGAGTTAATACAGCTACCAAATCTTCTGGGAGTGTTCTGGGGGGGGAGGGGGGTATTTCTGCAGAGATTGTGGGCTCAAAAAACTGTTGTAACTGTGAGAGTTTGCACCAAGAAGTGCATAAATTAATCAAATGTGCCTCTCAATGCATTTAGTAGTCGTTACTACATTACAGGTCCCCGTGGGTGAGACTGGTGTAACAGATGGTGAAAATCTAAATAAATGATCAGACAGGAGAGCGTGATTTCCCAAAGTAGCGGCTCACTTATGAAAGTACATCAGAACCATCAGTGAATCTCACAGTCAACAGGAGGTATGAGTTTATCTGAATAACGTTTGGAAGGCTGACACATGTCGGCATCCAAAATGTGAAGGTTCTCGCCACATTTACTGGACTCTTTCAGGAAAGTGGCTTTTGAAAGTAATCGCCCGTCTGTATTGTAGCACACGAGACAGAAGAGGAGAGAGAACGTCCTTCAACGGGGCATCCCTGATTCCACCGATGTGACATTCGCTCTGCCAAAGAGCCCTGCAGGTTAGAGAAGAGGGCTTGAACCGGCTCCAGAGGACGGCTCTAGGAAAGGCAGATGAGAGCGAGTGAGGAGAGGTGTGATCTAGTCAACCGGGGCTCGAGTCGCATGTCAATGTAAAATCAGAGAGAGAGACAAGTAAGTGGAGCAATTTCCCTGCTCGAAGCATTCTGTAATCACTATCTGTTGTTCAGTATATATATATATTTTTTTAATGTTTTATATCCGCTCTGTAGCAGGCCGCCTTCCGGTTATGAAAAGTATAACTAATGTGGAAGTGCCTTAAACTTGCTTTCTTAAACACGATGTATTGCGGTAAAACATTGTACACATGAGTGCGTGGTCTCTATCGTTCCAAGTCTTCTTCGACACAGCACGATGTTCATTTATTAAACGCTGGTCCCAGTTAGAGTAAGATATGTGATAACGCAGGGTATGCTTCAGGGCTTGGCTACCTTGTGATTGACAGGACCACTTGGTACACTTGGTAGCAGGGCATCAACGGTAACACGTTGTGAATGCTGCCCTGCAGCGGCTCTACGGGCTGCGGCAATAGATTTGTTTACTCATATAGTTTGCAGACCACGTTTGGACCTTTTTATTTGTTTGTATATATATATATATATATACATATATATATATATATTGGAAAATAATGTGTATTTGGCATTGTAAGTGCTATATAAATAACCTTTACTATTATTATTTCTAACTACTGAAGATATGTTTGTTAACGGATCAAACCTTCATTGTTATAACATGAGACTACAATCTGGCATCAAATATGGCAATTATACAGAAAATCAGGGTGAACTATACAACTTGGTATTTGTTGTCATAACTGAGAGCCAATTAGCCCTTTGATCCAGTGACTGCCAGGCATTTCCCATCATGCCTTGGGGCTTGGGTCTTGCAGTCGATGCAGAGCGACTGCGGGCGCCTCGAATCTCGTGAGGTTCTCTTTGGCCTCGTGTGCGCGACGTCAGAGCAAACTGGTCACGAAGGCCTTGCTCATCTCGATTGCTTTCAGATGTACTTTTAAATGTGTGTACATTTAAATTTAGAGCTGAAGTTTGATATGTTTTCAACTTGAGTGACAAGTTTGCTTTCATCCCAAGTTGCATACCACCACCACCCCTTGGTGTCCACAGACAGGAAAAACAAGGGAATCAGTTTGAGTTGCTGATAAGTCTGATCTGTGACATACACACACACACACACACACACACACACACACACAGACATGGAGGAGGACAGCGAATGTCTGCAGTCTGTGAGGAAACACATCCATGGGCTGTTTATGGCAATGGATATGTTTTAAGATGTGTCCAATTCACACAAATGAAAGTGTGACAAAGAAATGGTGTTGGTAATGCAACTGCCAAAAGACTATATGCACCCGGCTTGATCGTGCAGCTCCACTTTGCAGCGCTCACACACACCCAGAACTAAAAGTCCTGAAATAAATAAAAACATCCAAGTCCAGTACATGTCATTAGTGTCAAGTCTGTATTCAAGCCGTAACCATAAATGCTCCAATTCAAGTCACGTCAAGCGTCCACTTCCAATTTAATATCCAAGTAAATCAGATTATTAATTTGATGTGTAGGACATGTTTGAAATGCTCACTGATTAGAATTTTTTTAAATCTTCACAAGCAAGAAACGCAACATGAGGCGTTGCTATGCTAATGACTGAAAGTCACATTGACATCAAGATGCATTTACACACAAACAAACAGGGCATGCTCACTCTCGCCATATCAAATGGAGTTTCAGCCCCATGCCCGAGCCTTCGCCGAGGCAGATGTCTCTTGGAAGTCACCGCAGCTAAAGTCAGTTGTCTTTAAACGTCAAGAGAAGTCTCAAATAAATCAAATTGTCGAGTCAAATCTGAGTTTCGGACTCGTTCCCCTCTCCGGGCTCCTCCCTCCTTCCTATAGCCACACTTCCAGTGCCCTTGAGCATGGTGTTCAGCCTTCAGTGGACCCTTAAAGTCCTCTGCAGTTCCCAGCTGTGCATGTGAAGCATAGTGTTGCTGTAATAAAACCAAGTGTGCTCTGTTGACTTTCCCCGGATGAATAAAGGTTGATACCCTATGAGCGCTGATGGCTGATACAAACACTCAAGGAGATTATATAGCGCTCGTAGCCGACACCGTGCGCTGTAAGGAATCTGAGAGGAACTGGAAAGTGGAGATACTATTATAATAATAAATCAAGTTGCACTCTGGGGCTTGAAAATGAAACCTGACATGGGCCATAAATCTTGAGGGATGTAAATAAAGCAGGACCAGAAATTAGATACTGGAACTTTGCTATTAGATACACACCGCTACAACATCTCAAATATGCTCCTCCATTTGCCTTCGAAAAGAAAAAATCTACAGACGACTAACGGGGCTCCAAGAAAGAGGATGACAGAAGATAGAGGGAGAAAAGATTTAAGGAGAGCAAAGGAAAGGGGCAAAAAAAAAAAGAAAGAGATTAATGCAGACAGTAGACAGCATGAGAGAGAGGGAGAGAAAAATACAGGGATTATGGGTACTTTTCTTTTGCAGCCTCATCACAAACAAATAAGCCGATCGTCAAGCCAGGCAATTAATATTCAAGGAATTAGTTTTCTTTTTTTAAAGGAGGTGGGGGAGGATTTAGATTCTTTTCCCCCTTTTGCTGCACGAGGATCCATTTTGTGAGCTTAGGCTATAAACAGCTTGAAATCACTTTGACAGCCTGCTCTATCTCGTGGAGTACACACACACACACACACACACACACACATACAGAAATACATACACACACACATACCACGGGGGATTTTAATTTCAACCTGTGAAATTGTAATTGCCTCTTCTGTAAAAAGGCAAAGGATTGTGGGAGAGCGGGGTGCAAACTCTCAAGTACCAGTTCTGTCAGTCAGATAGTTATTTTTACCTTTTGTTTGCATTTATTGATTCCTTTATTGTTTAGTGTTCACTTCCTTCATTTTCTTTTTTTCTTCTCTGCTTTTCGGCCCGTACCTGTCCTCTTCTCTTCCTTCACCCCCTTCGCTTCAACACCCCGTGCTCCGATCTGTCTCACGGTGATGAGGCGAGCTGGCAGAGCTGACATTAAATTAACTGGAGCTGTCAAGAAGGAAGAAGGGCGGCCAGGAGAGCGAAGAGGGAGAACAAAAAAAAAAAAAAAGAGCAGGGAAAGAAGGAAGAAAGAAAAGAGGAAATGAACAAGGAAGAAAGAGAGAGGTAAAAACATACCACGGGGTGAAAACCCCCGTGACACACAGATGAGATGGAAATGTCTTAAGGGCACTTGGATGCCATTATTATTTTTCTTCTTCTATTCCTTTTTTTTTTTTTATATATATTTCTGACTCCTCTCGCCGCGAGGCTGCCCTGTGAATTACTCCTCGACTCCGTACGTGTGATTGTTGTTTGCAACGTGTCGGTAGAGAACGCCCGGCTGTCAGCAGAAGCTCCACTCAACTCGGAAACAAAGAGGAGAACCTTCCAGAGCAGGAGGCAAAACAGGCATGAAAGGCTTGTTTGTTTGTTTGTGTGTGTAATTAGTTGTGATATTAAGTGATTTCTAACCCGTGGCAGCTCTACTACTCTCTCTCTCTCTCACACACACGCACACGCACACACACGCACACAGTAAGGGTGAAGAGGTGTCTATTAAATAACAGCTCCCTCTCATCAGGTCTTTACAGTAAAAGTATTTATGGATATGACGGTGTACAACACATCCTTTACGTTTCATTGTGTGTGGGGTTAACAGAGCTTTGGAAAAAATGATGCCCTAAGCCTGAGGTCCTCACTCTTTCTGAGATCCTGAACTTTTTAACATCGATATCGCGATGGCACATCTGTTGTCATTAACCTATATATTTATGTTATTTTTGTCGGGGGCCATAAAATAACGATTTGGTAAGCAGGACTGTCCGTTCCACTCCTCGCCAGATGTTTGGCTGTGATACGTGAAAAGAGGGCGAAGAAGAAGTGATATCATGTTCATGTGTTTTAACTGTGGACAGATGTCTCTACAAAAATGACCTGGGAGCGCTAATGTGGAAAACAGCGTTTTGACATGAAATCAACCTTTTAAAATGTTGACGTCTCAGCATAAATGGCAGAAACTGACAAAACATTAGGAATGAGGAGATGCAGGAGAGATAGAGACAGAAGAGAGAGAGGGAGAAAGATGTCAAACGTAGCAAAGTACAAAAATAAAAAAAAACAGGAAGATTAATGATGTTGAAGCAGAGGAAGAGGGGGAGAGAAAGAAATGACGGCCTGCTGCTGGAGAGCTGTTATGCAACACGTTGCGTTTCCCTCAATAAGCTACAGATGCCTCGATGTATCAGTCCGTGACTTTTTTTGTCATGATGTCACCGTCATGGGACAGACGTGGCGAGGCTTTCTTCCCTCGCATATAGAAGATCATCAGGGAGAGATGGACAGTCTGAGAGAGGGCAGGAACAATTCAATGGTCTGACAGGGACACATCTTCAATACATCAGAATCAGAATCAGAAACTTTTTTATTAGCCAAGTAGGTTTACACCTACAAGGAACTTAGCGTGCTGGGTGGTGCATGCTTGATTAAAATACAGGATTATTCGACTGGACAATACTTATAATAGTGTGGAAAAGAGCTTGAAAAGCTATTTTATAGTTAATCTCAGATGAATTTTTTCTTGAGACCTAATTTTAGGTATGGCGCGCAATAAGTGATTGACAGTTCTTCCTTTCACTCAAGACTTATGAACACAAACCTTTCCCACACCTGACTGGACAAACACACGACACACTGGGGGTGCAGTGGTCTTTCTTGTTCACCATCAAACTTGAAAGGTATGGGGTCAAGGTTCTCCTCAATTAACAACTAAAATACGTTTTTTGAATAAATCTGAATCTAGTTTGTCTCTGCAGGACCGACAATATGTGCACGACCTTTCAGAAGAACAAACCTTTGCACAGGTCTGTACTGTCAATACATTTTGTGCAGGTTACGACTTGAATGGGCCTTGAGAAGGAAATAATGCATTTTGCTGCGTGTCGGTAGAATTTCATGTGGACACAATCATCAAGTACGTTTAATTATAATATTTTCACATGATGCTTTTGAAGTCAAATTTACGACGATTCATGTGTATTTACATTGGAGTCGTCTCGCCCTGAAAAAGCCCATTTAATCTATGTTTGACTGCGATGTGGTTCAAACAGTGTGACACGCTCTAATTAGTACTGGTTGTCATATGTCAGTCTTGGGAGGAAGCAGTCAGAGGTCTGAGCTCTTGTGACTCTCGCGTACACTTTTATGGCTCTTTCTCAAATAATAATCCCCCCCCTCCCCCCACACGTTCACATCTCTCCCTCTTCCTTCCCTATCACTAATTTCTAATTAGCAGCCAATAGATTAGTTCCAACATCATTTACAGGATCTGCTTACCCCGAGTGTGTGTGTGTGTGAGTGTCTGTCTTTATATTTCCATCAAACATCAGCTGACAGCCTCGTTCCGAAGTCCAAACATGACTTTCCATTGATTTCTTCCTACATTCTAAAGATTTTATGACATGGTCATATCAAAATGTCAGAGGGGGCGTAATTGACTATCAGGCAACATAGTGAATGAGCGGTGCCTCTAATTACAAGTGTGTCAAATCTTTAGACAGGAACAGCAGATCCCATGACCATGATTGTTTTAGGGGGGTACTCTTCTCTGAATGTGTCCAATCTCATGGCAATCCATTCAGTAGTATGTATTAGTGCGTTTTCTACCAATGTAGTAGATGTTGAGATTTCCACTGGATTAAAACTATGACCTGCTGGTGTGTTCCTTTCTAGGAGATAACCAATGTTGTTAGGATTCATCCTCGTGCCACCATGAACATATGTATTAAAAATCATGGAAAAGTCCGGAGAACGGCCAAAGTCAGCTGGCATCATCTTCCCGAGTTTTCACGGCAATCCAGCCAACAGATGTTAAGCTATTTCCCTCTGGCCCAAAGTGGTGGAGCAACTGAGTGACCGACAATATGCCATCCAGCAGAAAAATGTCCCTGTGTGTGTGAAATGATGCAATGATGATATTTAGCGAGAGAGAGAGAGAGAAACGGTGTGATATTTAGAGACTTAATTGTGATGGATAGACTCTGGGGAGCAGCCACTTCTCTGGTCAAAGATAGTCGGGTCACCTCGAGCCGCCCACATGCAGGATTTTCTTTTCAATAGATAGATAAGCATGCACATTAGAACTTATAGAGCATGTGATCAGTTGGAGCACGGTGGAAACACAAGAACCTGACCCAGACTTTGATGATAACTCTTTCTTTTGTACATCTGAGAAGGTTTCCATTCAATGTTAACAATGTAGTTATGTAAATGAGCATTGTTTCATGTGTGGACAACGCCACAGGAACACTTCACCATGGCAACAAAGCAGCCCTTGGGAGTCACATGCAAAGGACAGTTATTTCCATGACAACGTCATTAAAAGTGGCATGGCTGCCATCTTAAGTACTCGAATAAAATCAAGCCACACAGCCATGAGACACATTCCCACTTTCTTTTGTAATTCTTGTTTAAATAGTAGCAATGCACATTTCAAAATATGAAAGATATTGGGACAGAATTACTATTCTCAAGAAAAAACCTGCTAAATATCTTTCATTGCAATAATGACTCAAGTTTCCTCTCACAGTTACTTCTTTGATACTGTGATTTGCTATTCCTGTCTGAAGGAACCCCGCTCTTAAAGAAGGCTTATAGTTCAAGAGTTTCTTTAACATCTTGTCATTTATTACCCATGAACTCTGACAGATCCTCCACAAACTTCCAGCATGTGGGATTTTGAGACAGCGAATCATATCAATTCAGGATTACTTCACAGACGCACCATAGTTTTATTTTTCAGTGGTGTGAAGTTAATGATTGAATTCACTCTTATGCAAAAACAATACACAAACGGCGTGCCAAGAAACATTAAAGCAAGCATTATCTTCAAGCCAAACAGACAGTCATGTCTTTAAAACTGTCTTCGAACTAATCGCAACTTTTACCACCGAGTAATGTTGCAGCGCTGCCATGTCTCTGTGTGATTATTAAAGAGCTCTCAAGAAGAATGCTGCTGTAGAAGTAAAATATTGACTTTGCTCCCTCGTCCCATTGGTGAATACAAACACCCTTAACCGCTCAAAGTCATAGATGTATAAGCCCATCAAACACACACACACACACACACACATGCACACACAAGCAGAAAACCACAAAGACACCAAAATAGAACTGGCAAGCCACCAAGACACTCAATAGAGCCAATCTTTCCCTCGCACGGCAGACTGAGAATTCCCAGTTTGCTTTGCAGCAACAACGGGGTGTATGTGCATTTGTGTGTGTGTGTGTGTGTGTGTGTGTGCGTGTGTGTGTGTGTAGATAAAACCCAGCAATCACTGAATGCAGGCACAAGGGCCACCAAACTAAATGCTTGGACGAAGCTGGCATGAAGACTCATGTACACACACACACAGACACACAGACACACACACACACACACACACACACATATGATTAGGAATGGATATGCTTGCCAAGTCATTTTCCCCTCTGTTCCAGAAGGCACTGAAGTGCTTAGCCCACAGTGAACAGACCTCAGCCTATAGAAATGGAAAGGCAGGGTGAGAAAAGGGGAAGGGTGGGAGGTTTAGACAGAAAGCAGCAAAGCATGTTGGTCACCAAAATTGCAAAAATTAATTGGTCACGCCCATGTGGCTTTGCATTTGAATCCACCAATTGTACTTGAGCCTAGTTGCAGAAAATTAGAAGCCTTGTTTTTCACACTGAACTGCAAATATTTCCCAATCACGATCTACCCAGCTGCATCCTCAATTTACAGCATGAGCATACTGCTGCTTATAGCACTGTGTTCACTGAGAGTTACATTTACAGGCGCTTCTAGTGCCAATACATAAAAGCAATTTATACTGTTGTGGTAAAAAAAATAAACCAAATAAAAAGCTGATGATTTCCTTAACTTATATTTTACGAGGTGCTAAATATGACATATGGCAGATGTTATTCTGGAAAGGGACTTAATACAATAATGGTAAAAGCTCCCAGTTATTTTCATTTTTGCAATGTGTGCAGATATTTTGTGTGGTTCTTTTGATTTTTGGATCAAGCACCTAACAAAAAAAGGGTGGGATAAGCATACCCTCCATTTTGTTTGTCAAAGGTCTGTCAGATCAGTGTCGATAAGAATGGGACAGAAAATATAGAGGGAATTAAAATTACATTATGATACAGTAGAGTTTCATACACAAAAAAGACTGATTCATACATACAATAATAATTCTACATTACGCCATGTGTTCACTTTACAAGGTCAAAGCAGCATATATAGTATGGTATATGCAAACTATATACAGACAAAAAATGTTTTACACCCTATATCCCTTATATACTGTAAAGTAATTGTACAGTCAAGTGTGTGATGGTGTTTCTGTTTCAAACTAAAGCAGGATCAAGGTGATGGCTAATTAGGGCACTGACTGACACACACACGCACACACACACGCACACGCGCACACACACACACACACACTTTACAAACATTGCTTCAGCAAGGCAAGTTGTGTCAGTCACTGCTGTGACCGTATTTCTGCCCTAGGGCTAAGTAGACCTTTTCCCCTCCAGCAACTCATGCGCACAAGTACATGCGCGCGCACACACACACACACGCACATGCACGCGCACGCACACATGCACACACACACACACACACACACACACACACAGTATTTTCAATTTTGTTGTGAGCGACAGCATCCCATGTCAATTAATGTCAGTGCTAAAATGAATGCAATAGAAAAGCTTTGATCCTGAAAATAATGTAATTGCCCAATCAACATCATTGTCTCTGTCGCCGCTGCCAATTGGACCGATGTGGAGATCGAAGTTCGTAAACGCTACAACAGAGAAACCCCCCCCCCGATATATTTAATGGAACAGTTTTGAAACGCGATGAATGTCAACATGGTACATTGACTGAGCTAGATTGTGCTGAACCTGACCAACATCAATACTGTAATCAGTTCAGATGTTTCTCTCCACTTTACTGATTGCCGAGTAGAAGTGTGCTACCCAGATACCCATCCTCAACTTCCACCTGTCGAAAATACAACAGTTTCCTGAACCCAAGCCATCCACTGGAAAAGATCATAGAACATAAAGTGGAAGGGGACAAGTGAGGACCATTTTTTTTATTTTTATTGCATCATGTCGAAATCTTGGTATGAATAGATATTTAAGATTTGATTCAATCCAAACATCATTCCCTTTTTAGTTTATGTTGTCCAATGTAAAGATTTTTAGTTTATGTTGTCCAATGTAAAGATATCGAGACAGAAACTACATGAAAAGGTCACAGCCTCAGCTAATGAGAAGCTCTGTCAGCTATTCTGACATGTCATGATGTCACCCTCTGTGTTAGCTACGCTCATGCCAGTTGTTGGCGTCCATTCAATGGTCGACCAACAGATGTGTGTTTAGTGAATATTTGACAAAGTATTTTGTGGTGGCTGGGGCGTGGTTAGGCTCAGCTGCAGGGGATCAGTTGATGTGTGTCTCTTCCCTATATGAGGTTCGATAGGGATGGAGGCACGAGGCAGGAGAGCAGAGGCAAAGTCTGCTAGATAATAAAGGATCTTACGAAAGATAGCTGAAGTCCGTGGGCCGCTTTCCATCAGTTTTTTTTTTTTTAACCGCTCTTAGTCTGGGCTCTCCCCCGAGACCTGTTTGCCTTGGGAGACCCTACCAGGGGCTAATGCCCTGGACAACTTAGCTCCCAGGATCACTGAGCATCTCTAACTCCTCCACCATGTTAAGGTGGCGATTCGCGGAAGGGAACGTATCAAAACTAAACGATTGATTTTGAGATACTTTACTCTGTTGTACTCACAGTAATGTGTTATATCAGCCTCTTAAAAGTATGTCTCTAACATAGGCACTCTTCCTTGAGTAACATTGTCTGTGTTCTTATGCAATCCAAACGACTGAATCTAAAACACTTAAATCAATGAAAATAATGAAAAATTATAAATGACAATTGCAAGCGCATTAGTGTTCAACCTCACTTGCATTCGTCTCCAAAGTTGCTCCGTTTCACATCAAAAGGACGTCCCAGTGTAGATAGCAAATTGACAACAGCTGCAACTAAGACATGAATTCTGAATTCTTGCTTTTATTAGAAACTAGTGAAGTGAATGATGTGAGGTGAATAATGATCTCCTTTCCCTGGTTCCCTCTTTAATATTTCATAGTAAGTGATGATCTCCCAAACATAAAGGGTGTCCTTGCATCCATATTTCATTGGAGAACAATGCAGTGCAACTGACATACACAGTGAGGAAATGTGCTTACAAAGCATCAAGAGAACTGTCGCACAGTATGGATGGCTGCAGAATAATATAGGGCACTGCTGGATGGATGTAACAAGCTTCATAGCTACACGCATCATTTGATCACATAATACAAAGCATGTGTGTGTGTGTCTGTGTGAGAGACACGCTTCATTTGATCAGGTAATATAAAGCTTTGCAGCCTGTGTCTGTTTGTGTGCAAGTTTGCTTGACGTGCATCATTTGCCCATATACTACAAAATTGCAGTGTGCTTGCTCTGTGTGTGCGTGTGTGTGTGTGTGTGTGTGTGTGTGTGTGTGTGATATGCACTAGCGAGAAAAGAAAAAGCCAGGGTGCATGCATGTGTCTATGTGTCAACAGAATGGGTGACATGCATCATATCCTCAGATAATACAAAGCTAGTGTGTGTGTGTAGACTACAAACAGTGGTATGTCTAATAGCATGGCTTTCTGAATGAGAGTGATGACTCCTGTCACTCCTGAGCCGCCACACACACACACACACGCTGGTTTTCTGCTAAATTAAGCATTGGAGGAAACGACAGACACAACATCAGAGCACAAACATGTACAGACACACACACCTTCTGACATAGAAAAAACTGAAAGAGACACTTGTGACTAGAAATATATATGCAGGGCATGTGCACAAACACACACAGACAAAGACAAAATTGCAAACATACTGACAGACGTGTGCCGGTGCAACACAACACATAAATTGGGGCATATCGGAGCACATGTTGTAGCTCAAAACAGAAAAGCCATTAGAGAGAGACACACAAACGAACTCTGTGCATGACAACAAGTGAACAATAGAGGGCTGTAAAGAGAAACAGACTTATTTAAAGAGTAACTGCACAACGTGTTTAAACCATACGTGTAGCATTATAATCAAAGCACAGCTCATTCTGCGGCTGGCTAGTTAGCTAGCTAACGTTAGTTTGCTTATCCCACCATGTTATTGTGCTACCGTGACACCGGCTAAAGAAAATGATCATAATATGATCAGCGGGCTGGTCGTCGGCGGCCGCTCTGGGTCAGTGCTCCCTGCATCTAGGAGACTCCAGCCGGGAGCAGAGCAAACGGCCACGTCGGTGGCTGAATTGGAGTCGCTTCAGCCGCGGCGGTCCGTCTCCGAAGGCCGGAGGAGGGACTGCGGTGTAATTCTGGACTCATTTGTGGTCTGTGCCATAGCGCTATTTTCTACACTACTGTAGCTTGCTGTCATCAGCTCTGGCTGCCATATTTGTTGACATTGCTTCAAGGCATTCGTTATATGAAAGAGGCCGTGGTTTAATTTCACAATACCCTGCTTAGCATTTTTCAAAGTTATGCAGTGGTCTCAGACCTGTGAGTAAAGTTACACTTTAATAGTCAACTTTTGTGTGTCTTTAGTGTTTATATATTAATTAAATGTATCAATCAATCAACACCTTTCACACATGACAAATTGGGGTTTTTCCTTTATTTAACAGTTTAAACAAAAAAAAAACTTCCGTCTCAACAATGACTTCGACGATGTTTACGCCACAAGTAGCTCACATAAACAAAGTACTTGCATTACAGCGTCAGTTCACCTGAATTACAAGAGAGAGAAAAAAGGTCCACCGTTACCTCTAGTTATGTCTAGCAATGCAAAGAGTTTTAGATCAAATTGACCCCAGCCCATTTCCCTCCATTGGGAGAAAGTATGCAAATAAAAGAAATCACATTGGGTGTTCTGGAGGACAGAATTACGGATCAATAACTGTCTACCTGGCCAACTGTTACATTGTAACTAACGGTAATCAGATAAGACATAAAATAATTAATTTGACTTTTATGTCTAAATATACTGTCCGTGACTCTTACTGCAATACTTTGAGATGAAGGATACAAAATTTGTTTTACCCAAAGTATTATAAACTCCTGACATAGAATACAATGAGATATACCATAAAGTAAGCACAATTCAATCTCTCAAAACAAGGATGGGCAACTCTATAACATACAATATTTGGAAATCTACATTCTCAGTACCTTTAAATAAATAATTTACTGAGAATCACACTGCAACTCTGCATGCTGTAAGGTCAGTTTCACCATCCTCAGACTTTGTCCTGGTACAGAAGACCAGAACATGTTTTTCACGAGTATCAATTAGTTGAATTGTGCTTCACTTTTTTTTCTGTGAAAGTTACAAAAATCATGATCCAAAACAAAACTTTTTATTTACCAGTTTATGGACAATGTCAGGCTGCAGCCATCAGTGAACAATAGACAACACATATAGAGTTTTCCTGAAAGAGCCTACACTTCGACATAATGGAACAGAAATATGAGAAAGAATATGTACTTGAAATAAATTCCAATTCAAATTGAGTGTAACTAGGGTGTTATTTAAAACCCATAGACTTGTATAAAAAGTGTCCGCTAGGTCTGTAAAGACAGCTCACCGGTGTTGTTCTCCAATGACAGACCAACACTGACATCACGGACCAACTGTGTAGGTGTGTTACTGACGCGTTATCGTGAATCTCGCTTTTGTTTTTTCTCTTTGGGTTCATTCAACATTGAATAAGAGCACGTGCAGTATGTTGTAAGGGATACCACTGTATTCCCCCAGCTTCAAACATACGGGGGAGGCTCCTGTGGTGTCACCAGCCTCTCCCTTCTGCACTATCTTCTTCTAGTTTGCGTCAGTACAGTTTCTCTATGATGAAGGCCAAGATGGCTGCTGCCAGAGTGAGCCCGATTCCCAGCGACTTCAGTGCTTCCCGGTCCAGACTGTAAGAGCCGATCAACAAAGCAGATGAAGAAGGCATCGATGAAGCAGGTTGTTGGATGCCATGGGCAATCTGTTCCTATGGAGGCAAACATAAAGAAAAACAATTGAATTAGACTGAGATCAAGAGCGGTAGATGTTTGGATGTGTCCTTTATTTATTTCCTCCTAAAGGCCTTTTCACACTGCTATGAATATGAACACAAAAGCCTGCGAATATTTCCCATTGAAACTATTCATACCAGCAGCAATACAAATTTGCAACACTAAATAAAGTAAAAGGTGTGAGTATTTTCTATTTTCCACATCCTGAGGTAAATTGTTGTATAGCCTAAGCTACTGTAAGCTATGTTATTGAATTTCCTTTCTAGTAAATAGTTACATAGTGTATAAGTCTTGGGCTTTTATTGTGAAAGGTAAGAACAGAAGGAGTGGACTTGATATGCTGTGTGTTTACTTATATGAGAGTGTCAGTCTAGTCTCCCTGCTCATTCGGAAAACGTATCCGTTACATTTCAGATAATTTGTTCACTGAGAGATTATGGATGAATATGTTTTAGTGGTTAAAAATTAGCCATTTCAATTAAAATAGAACACAGAGGATCTTGTCCAGAGGGCCAGTGTTCAGCACGTAGTACTACTTCCTGCTGTGGAGGAGGAAGATCTGAGAGCTCACGGACTGGACCTGGCTGAGTTGAATGTGAATATTCCTGCGATGCGTTCAAACACACAGAATTGCGCACAAAGGCCGCATCATTCTCCCACACGCCTTTGGACACAGAGTTCGTTTCAGCTCACAGCACAAGTTATGTCCATAATTCATAATTAGGGGATCGTGGTTAGATTAAATCAACTGGCCACAGTCACAAATCAAACACCGAGAGTGGCCAGTGATCCAACGAATTAAATGTCTGTAATCAGTGAGTTCTGTTTCGTCCTAATGTGTTGGACCATTAAAAAGACATCCATAACGAAAAGGATGTGACGGTGACAGGACAGGAAAGAGCGATGCTGACAATAATTGAGCAGGACAAAAAGATAAATGTCAGTGCAGGAAGAGGAAGAGAAGGAGGAGAAAATTAAGTTGTTTTTTTTTACAAATATCTGAAGTTTATTTCTGCCCCATTTGTCAACCAAATCACGATTTACTCGGGTTCTTCATAACATAGCCATTTATGTGAGGTGGTGTATGACTATCCGTCACGGATCATTGCTGCTGATCATTATTACAAATACATCTATTGATGCCACTTGATATTAGGATCTAGCGCCATCATTTAGGCGAGCAAAGGGGAATTACAGGGCGTTCTCATTTCTTCCACTTTCCTGTCTCTCTTTTGTCCTCAGCTTCTGACTCTCCATCTGCTTTCTCTCTACAACTCAGTTACATTGTGAAATTACAGAAACAATAATTAACACAAATTCACTGCTTATTTCGATTTTTTTGTGTGGCTGGAAGCATTCATAAAA
Source organism: Cyclopterus lumpus (assembly GCF_009769545.1). NCBI lineage: Eukaryota > Metazoa > Chordata > Actinopteri > Perciformes > Cyclopteridae > Cyclopterus > Cyclopterus lumpus. Next base: position 6,362,904 of record NC_046981.1, read on the forward strand.
GGCAGCTATTTGCTTATGCAAATGAGTGCATTTAAATTATGATGCCATTACCTCTGCATAAAGCAGTTAATACAGTTTTCTAGTGATCCAATTATTACAGAGTACTGTCTATTGAATCAAGCCGATGTTGAGGAAGGTGCACTTTGATGTCGTTACGTATGTGAGCTTTAGGGCAGTGAAAAAATAAGAGTTATTACTGATATTGCTCGAGTTAATCTCTCGGTAGCAACAATGTTTCCAGAACAAGTAGAACTGCACATTCGACCATAATTCAGATTGAAACAGTGAATATTCTTCTTCCTGACCTACACCCTCCCTCATTGATCATCCTTGAGTTTTATTACACATTAATATAGTTGCATCTTAATGTCCGAGAGTGCACACCTGATGTGCAGTTTCAAGCAAAGCCAATTGATTACTAAATAAATAAATAATCCTACACAACATGTGGCTCTTTTAATTTGAACGTTAAAAGAGAAGCAGCACTTGTCAACATCTCTAAGCCGAGTGGAAATCAATCTGGATGACCTTGAGCTAGTTCCTACACGTCTCCTCCTGCATGACAGTTGGTCAAATTCCTTATCACAACGAAGGTAGATTATGTGGAACGATATTGAGCGATTGATCAGTGGCCTTCTAGAATAACCTTTAATCAAGTTCACTAGGGATAACGGAAGGAGGTTCGGCTTTGATATTTACCATAGGCAGATTGACTCCCCCCCCCAAGTATCCATTAAGTCGTGTTCACCGACCTTCTGTCACGTCTCGCTATGGATCGCATTTTTCATCCTATATTCTTCTTTCCCCCCAAGTAGGAGGCTCAGCCAATTTTAATAATTATGTTTACCATTATCAATATCGTCTATGAGTTTGTCATCTTTTCTAGTTAAAAGGTTGTTATGAGTAGACAATTCAGAAAAACTAACGTCTGTAATTGTGGAGCATTTGTATGCATGCTGCACTTTTGACCTACGAGTAATGTTCACATTCAGGCAGATGGAAAAAAGGAAAAAAACTAAAACGCCTTTACACAAAGCAAAGCAACACATACATATGTTGTTGCTATGGCAATAGAATACAATATATTAAATAACATAATTTTGTGTGTAATATTTTATTGAATTAATTTAGTAATGCACGTAGCTTTACCAAATTATCATTTTTATTGCAAGTAAAACAACGTTCTCCGCTTGTTAATTTAGTCTTGGCCGACGTCAAAAATTACATTTCAATTTAGGATAACAATGGCCTCTACGGTGGCCGTTATTCTCTGCCAGCCTCAACACACCTTACCATCCTCCTCTCGTTTGCTGTCGATATTTTGTCAAAAGTACAAACACATGTTCGTATGTAGGCCCACAGTTTGTATTTGCATGTAAGAGAGTTGGTGCACGCCTACACGCGTCGCAGGCACATGGTCGTGTGTATGAGCAGCTGCATAGCATCAGTACTCTGCCTTTTCTATCCTACACATTACTCCCCGTCCTCTCTGATGCTTGTGAATGCTACCCTGCCACCCACTCTTCTCCTCACCATTGTGACTGAATGGTTTCCTCTGTTACCACACACAATGGATGATGGATACTGTAACCGGCAACGCCTACGTGACACATCGAAAAGTCACTTACAGTAACTTCAGACAACAGATGGAGGGAGGAGAGTCACTAACAGAGGTCGGGCTAATGTGTCCACATGTGCTTAATATTAGGATCCTTTTGAGGCGAAACTGATACGCTGTTCTGACAAACAATAAAGGTGTATGGTGATAGCCATGTCAGGTCCCTGTCACACTTGTGACTGAGCCTCTTAACTGTAAAAATGTGATCATAATGAATACAGGTGCTTCTGTCAAGAGTTCAAATCCCTAATTCAATCTCATCAGCAATTTCAAAAGTACTCTTCCCCGAGGTTACACTGGATGCCTTCTAACAGGTTTTAAACGATGGCTTATTCATTAAAAAGGATTAATGAACCGACAGTGTACGAAAAAAAGAGAAAAGTTGGTTCATTCATAACTGTTTAGAAACATGAATAATAGAATGAGAAAGGATTCCTGGAAAGACTACAATGAAATTCACTTAGTAGTGCAAATGTGATGCTTGAGTAAAAACAGGAGCAAGTTAAAAATGATATTTTATGGAAACTAAGACGAAAAGAGAAATAGATTAAGAGCAAAGGGCTGGTGAAATAGAAGGGAAAAAAGCTGAGCGTCAGAACCATTATATTTCTCTCCATTGACAGGCCAAGTATGCTGCCTTCCTCCTTCCTCTCTATCCATCTATTTATCTGTCTCTCTGCAGGTGCCCTGTCTCAATGGGGTGCCAGGCGAGAGACTGAATAGCACAGTCTAAAATCTATTACTAGTGGGGAGGATAAGTGAAAATCCAAGTGCCTGTAGGTGCGTGTCAGCACAGTGGGGGAGAAGGGAGGAAAGGAGTGGAGAGAAGAGGAAAAACTGAAGGAAAGGTGGCAGGAAAAGATGAGCGCTGTGGCTTCCAATGGTAGTTCACCACCTGCTAGCTGGCATGCTGAGTTTGCGCATTTGTCAGTGAGAAAGCGAGAGTAAGAGAGTAGGCATTTGTGAGTAAGTGTGTATGAACGTGCAGGCCTGTGGCGGAGAATTTCTGTCTCTGCTCACAGCAGTGGAGCAAAAAATAATCCTCCAGAAAATCATCCAACACCACACTAGGGGGACAGACTGGCTAGCCTAGCTCAATCCTTTCCCTCGAGGTCTAGGACTCTCAAATGTCTCTTCTGTGTCTTAAAAACTCCCCTTGCAGTTCCACGAGTGCACCTTTAAACAAACAACAACAAAAAAAAACCCAAAAAAACATCTGTCCGGGGTGTCTGGTGCAGCCTCCGCCAACACATTGGCATATTCACACTAAGATACACACAGTGACACACAAACACATCACGAGAGCCAGAAAGCACAATACACAGTGGTCACATTTCTCACATGATGATCCTCACCAGCTGTCAGTGTTGCTCTAGACACAGAGACCATGGAAGTGGTTTGTTTGTGTGTGTGTGTGTGTGTGTGTGTGTGTGTGTGTGTGTGTGTCTAAACAGATACTGTAACAGGCTCCTTAGTCACGGGTGATTTGACAAAGCCATAGTGACTGTCACAATGAGCTGCAGCTGCATTTTCAACTTAGAGGGATGGGAGAGAAATTAAGAGTGATTACAAGTAATATTTCTGATACAAACAAATGTGCTGTAGAACTCAAAAAGACTAATGAGGCTCAGTGGGGAAACGTGTGCCATGTGCGCTCTTTCTCTTTTTCATCTGAGAGCATAAATCTCCTCCATCGTGGAACTCTCTGACACTACGATGTCTTTGGGTAAAAACTGCACAACATGTGGACGCAAGTTGCCTTTCTGTGACAGAAACACTAGTTTCTATAGGCACATATCACCATCACAGCAAATTATCTCGACTAAAATGTTTCATTATCTTTTTTCCTAATGAAAAGAAATCCTGAATATTCATTCAATTTACCAGCAGAAGTGCGGGCTCTATTTTCTCCCTATACGCAACAGAAAGTGCAACTTTACAGCCAAGTCAACAGATGCATCCGCCAGTGTCTGCAGGCCATGGGAATGGAAATCAATATCACCGATTCTATCTACCGCAAAGCAATATTTTCTGTGTTGAAGGCAACGGTTTGCTCACAGTTATTTAATGTGGTGTTACTGTGATATTTCACTGCTTTTAACCGCGTTGTGGTTTTAACTGTTGACTCCAGTCGGTAGTCAGTGGGGCTGGTGTCGGAGCCGAGCAGTGGTGTGTCACATAAAGGACATATATATATATTGTATGGCCGTGAAGATGTTTACAGGGCTATAGCAAAGTGTTTCAGGCATCAGCAGTGGCTGTGCCCCATGTACGTGTACTTGATGACATTGACGCACATCAGACGTGCATATCACAGCTTACACAGGAGTACCTTTAATGAGATTCAAAGCCATTATCCCCTACATTCTCTGCAAAGCCCTCAAAAGATGTATCCTGATCCGTCTCAAAAGAGACACTAAATCCTTAACCAACTTTAATCACTGGACTGTCAAGGACATTCTGGCAGATCATACAAAGATAAAGATAGTGGCACCCAAAATCATAAGGACAGAACTACCTTCACTTCAACAAGACCCATTGAGTTTTACTTGCTGCATATGAAAAAAACCATAACAAAAATGTAAGACCCCAGTGTGCCTGCTCCACTCACTGCTTCCTCTGCTGCTATCTGGTAAACACACCAGAGCATCACCAAACCAGCAGCAGCACCCAGTTCAGACAGTTGTTTTTTATAGACGTCATACCTATTAAAATCACACAGACAGACAGACAGACAGACAGACAGACAGACAGACAGACAGACAGAAGAGGTGAAGAGGGGAAGAGGCCTGAGGTGGCTGTGAGACAACCAAGGTCATATTTCAGATTTCATTTGACGTCATACAATACCCCATTACGTTAAGTAACTTGCTGTTTAAAGCACTTTACCAACAATCTGTGTCTGAGGAGTCATTCCAGGTAAAGTGTCTCAGGTGATAAAGAAGCAAGGTGTTTTCTTGAGCCTGGGATTAAAGAGGGTAGATTACATTTCTCTGGTGCAGCCCAACACTGAACAAACGTAAGCGAAGATAATCATCCCTGTACACTGTTGTTGTGAATACCATTAGCATGATTATAGATTGGTGGACATTGTCGCAAAGTAAAAGCTGACATTAAACTGGGGATAATGGGAGACCAGAACAGGTAACCCAATGGGTGAGAACCATATTGCCCCACTAGAGAGCTGCGCTCACTAAATGCGGGGCTACTTGTGGTTCCTAGAGTCCTAAAAAGTAGGATGGGAGCCAGAGCCTTCAGTTATCAAGCTCCTCTTTTATGGAACCAGCTTCCACTTTCAGTCCGGGAGGCAGACACAGTCACCTCATTTAAGAGTAGACTTAAGACTTTCCTGTTTAATAGTGCTTATAGTTAGGGCTGAATCAGGTTTGCCCTGGTCCAGCCCCTTGATATGCTGCTATAGGCTTATAGGCTGCTGGGGGATGTTTTAGGATACACTGAGCACCTATCTCCTCTTCTCTCTCTCCTTATGGATGAATGTACATCTCTCCATTGCGCCTTATTAACTCTGCTTCCTTCCCGGAGTCGTTTGACTTCACATCTCATAGGGTCCATTGGACCTGGCGGTGTCTGATGCCTGGTGAGCCGGCCTCCTGCCATGGCCCCTGCTGATACGCCCCCCCCCCCCTCTACCTCCTTCTGTTTCATGGATTGGAGTTCCATTCATACATTGTCATATTCATGTAATGTGTTTATGTAACTCTGTAATGCTGTTCATTCTGTACACATGACATCTATTGCTTCTGTCCATCCGGGGAGAGGGATCCTCCTCTGTTGCTCTCCTGAAGGTTTCTTCCCTTTTTTCCCTGTGAAAGGGTTTTTTTGGGGAGTTTTTCCTGATCCGATGTGAGGTCCTGGGACAGGGATGTCGTATGTGTACAGATTGTAAAGCCCTCTGAGGTAAAATTATAATTTGTGATATTGGGCTATACAAAATAAACTGAATTGAATTGAATTGAGAACCCTCCATCTTCTCTTTCAATCAAATATTATTGTAATAACAAGAATAAACAGCTGAGCCATACTTCAGCAAAGCCGCTGCTGTAATCATGTTGGGACAGCATGTTTATCTTAAGAGTATCATTTGAAATGAAATACAAAGCCGTGGGTGACTCAACAGATGGAGAACTTTGCTCTGGAGAATGGTCACGGGGGTAAAGTCTATTTTTACAATAACATTGAAGAAAACATGATTGCTAAATAACTAAACATCTTTTTTTTCTTCTTCTCCAAACCTTTTGGACTAAGTGCTTTGCTATTTACATCTTCCATCTGTGGTTTAAAAGCAAATAGAGCTCGGGGTATTTAAAACCCCTCTGACATTTAAAATAAACAAAACAGACAGGGGCAGCGTTGACATGTTGGGTAAGAATACTGAAAATAGACTAATATTTGAAGGCTGAACATTTATTCCTTTGTTAGCGTGACTTTGGGTCTTCGACTATACACAAAACGCAAGCCATGCAACACAATTTGACACGCTAAATGAAATGCTTAAAATAGCGACGCACGCTGCTTTGAAGGCAAAACTAATTATTTGATATTAGAGTAAACAAAGTCACGCAAAGGACAAGTAAAAACCTTTTGACATTTTAATTCCTGAAAGAAAAAAATGCATTTGAGAGGATTTACTGTATCTGGTCTGGAAAAGACAGCTTGATCTCAGATTTTTCTTTTGTTCTGTTCCTGACAATACAGATGACAACATGATTTGTGCATAACGCAACATCAAAGCAACAACCCACAACAGTTGCATGTCAAGACGGAGCTGTTCAATTGTTTGGTGTGAAATGCAGATTTTCATTTGAGTTTCGTGCCTGTGTGTGTGTGTGTGTGTGTGCGTTTGTGTAGGACGCCAGCGTGTGTTTTGTCTACATGATGATTATGTGCACACAGCCAGTGTCTCAGAGCCTACGGCCATGGCACACACACACCGGGGGAACTGTGCATCGTTCTATACGTGTACATGAATGTGTGTGTGTACGAGGTTCTGTGTGTTTGTGTGTGTGCGTCAAAGCTTTGTTTTACCAATGAACCTGTGGTGTATGTCACTGTCTGTCTGTGTAAATGTACTGTAAGCACTATGATGCAAAATACCAGCAATCCCACCCACTCAGCCAGTACTAGAACATACTAAATAAATATTGTCCACTTCCACGCAGTGTTTTTATATTTTTCTACCCATTCATGCCAAACAAATAAAATATACACACACACACACACGTGTCTCATTCCATTTGACAAGATGGATGAACTGATTAAAAACAAAATTGTGACGACAGAGGAGCAAGAGGTAAAAGGAAGAAAGGTAATAAATAATGAAATGATGACACAGGACACAAACAAAGAAGAAAAGCAATGAAAGAAAAGAAAAACAGAGATATGATGAAAAAGGAAGAAAGCCACATGGAAGGGTGGGAAAAACACGAATACAAGCCCCAGAGAAAAGGAAAATTAAATGTTATATGCCAGCTGAGATTTGTCCATTCACCGCCATTTCTTTTTGGTTTTTCTGTCAATTTGTGTTCATGGAGGGACATAGTTCACTCCTCATAGTCCTCCTTTTCATAACAAATATCAATTTGCTGTTTTGTGAAAGGAGCAGAGCAGTTTTTCTTCTCTTCCTCCTGTTCTCTTGGTCTCCTTGAGAAAGTATGCTGTGAAAAGAACTGATTATTGGGTGGCACTCAAGCTGCTTTTCTGTCTCCTGATTTCTACCTTGCTCTCTCTTTCACCCGTTTCATTTTTTGGCCTCTCGTACATACACCTTCTATCATTTAATTTCATCTGAGGATGAGGGGACTGGGGAAGATACTTTCTATTTTTCTTTCCTCCACCGTGCTTGTTGAGTGCTTTCATTGCCATTGTGTCCCACTAAAAGAATCATTACTTCCCCTTCTGCGGAAAGTGTTGTTTCTGTGAATGAAGGTCTGACAGCCGGAGAGATAGAGAGCGGATAAGAAAGAGAAACAGAACAAGAGATGTCATTCATGTCAATAAAAGCAAATCTCTCTCTCTCGGAAACCTTGGTCTTGTTTCATTGAATGGAATGGCACCAAGGCCTTTTAATGAACATGTTGCACCGGGCTGCACACGGACAAAGAGCAGTGTGCCATTAGAGCACCATGAATCCATCCCATCCACACTGTCTGCACCTGTCAATATGTTCACACATCCTTGCATCCATTCATCTCCTCATCCATCAGCTGTGTGCATCTAAGCCATCGTGTCTCACAGCCATACATTCAAATATATCTGTCCACTTTCAAGTCCATCCTTCCACACAAGCTGTCATATGTCACTCCTCTATAAATTCATCCATCCATCCATCCGGCAGTATGGAGGCTGGATGATGTGCAATCATCTCTCTCTCCCACTCAGACATCTCTCACTTTGTTCCTTTTTTTCTCTCCAACAAATGGATATTACAGACCGTAGTGGGTTCCTCTGCCTATACAATCACCCCACTTATCCACCACTCTCTCGTTCTCACTTTCTCTTACAACGCTCTTCTGCATCTTGGATGAAACGACATAGCTCAGCTACCATGCACCTCATCACGCAGTCCCTCTCCTCCCGGTCCTTTATTCTTCTGTTTTTCTCTCGCTCTCTGCCAAAAGTCTATAATTATAGACTCTGCTGCAAGACATGGCGGTGAGCATCTATCTGCCTTTCCGTAATCATTCATTCATCTCACATACACATTCAGCTCAGTGTGTGGTGGATTCACGCAGAGACTCATAGAAAATAGATGGTCTTCAATATGTATAGGCCAGCCACCAGTGTGTGTATATGTGTGTGCACATGTGTGCATATCCGTAGATATGCGTGTATACATGGGTATGCTCGAAAAGGCATGTGTGTGCATGCAGATTTTCAATCAGACCTGTTCACTTAACGTAATAATAATACATGCTGGACACACGGCTGTCAAGGACATCACATATGCCAGAGGGCTGTAGGATATGTGTGTCTGTGTGTGTAGCTTGCAAATACTGCTGTGTTTCCAAGCCATTAGGTCACTTATCTATTAGCACTGTGCTCCTGTGCCACTCTGGTGTCATTAAGAGCTGACAATGCTGGTCAAGGACTATGGATTATAGATCATCAGCAGCATCACTAGAGATCACTTAATATAACAATTTGTTAATTGCCAATATGCTGTGGAAAGCAGAGACAATCCTGACACACCACTGTTTTTCAACACACACTGCTCTGCCACTCAAATTCATCTACACAGGCTGTCCTACTCAGCTATTGCCATTAGAAATAAATCTAATAAAGACACTCTAGATATTCGCATGAATTCTCTTCTGGAGCACATTAACTGGTGGAAATGATGACATAACCTATATAACTGAGAGAGTACATGTGTGGTTACATCAACCTAAATAATATTAAGGCCTGGGCATGTTATGTAAGAATGTCGAAGAATGTTAAAGGAGTGTGAGTGTAGGAAAAGTAAGTGTGTGTGTGTGTGTGTGTGTGTGTGGTTGTGTATTGGATGGGCTGTAGACTTTATGAGGCTAGTTTTACAAGGCCTATTCCCCGGAGTTGAACTTTTCAGTGCTGAGTGACGCACCATTTGGCTTGCTGTGAAACCCTTTCTCTTTATTTTATCTCATTTTCTGCCTCCAAAAAATGTCTCTCTCTCTCTCTCTCTCTCTCTCTCTCTGCTTGCTTTCCTCTTCATCAGTGTCTCCCCCCCCCACCTTCTCTCTCATGTCTCTGTCGGTTCTTTTCATCCCTCCCTCTCTGTCTGGCAGTTAAGGCTGATGGAGTGTGAAATTAGAAAGTGTATCATATTCTGCTCTGTGGCCTGAGCTATAAGCTACAGCTAGTCGGAGTGAAAAATAACATGCAGTGAAACAGAGACATTACCATGTGTGTGTGTGTGTGTGTGTGCGGTGGAAAATAAGGAAGAGGACAGGTTAGCCAGCTACAGCTTATCTTAAATTACTTATCTCATGCCTGATACACTGGGGCTTTTCCACAAACTGCAGCGAGAATGGATTAAAAATGCGGACACACACCTAATTAATTTGATGACTGAACAAAATTTAAAAAAAAGCCTGTTGTAAATGCAACTTTTATAGTTTGGATAAGGAAAGAATACACATTGAGGGCTTGACAGATGTAGAAAAGGACTTCTCATTACTTGAAAAAGACCAGTACACATCTGGTAGACACGTACACACACTACATGTGTAACTGATTTAACAAATTGACTAAATATTAGTATACTAATGTGGCTACATCGATAGACAACCACAGATGCTCACACCATTTAGTGTGAAATTTAATTGAAACGAGCCAGTGAGCTTGGGATTTGGGTATTGACTGTGAAGTTAAAGAGTAACAACCAACCAGAGGTGAATAACGCAGCTAAAACTACCTCCATCCATCTGACTGAAGACAATATCTGAAATCATACTCCATTTTATTCAGAACAATATGCACTCATAAACCAAATTAAGATTGATATCTGACTTGGGGAAAAAAAAGATCCTCCTTGGGGACTGGCTAAACCTACGCTGTATATTGCTGCCAAGGCCAACACAAATTTAAAAATTTTTTTATATTTAATGTTTAAAACTACTTGGCCAGTTTTTTTATGGACAGAATTTGCGACTGTAAAAGTATCACAACCGTGTAAGATGCTGTCATGAAACTTTATAGGTCTGCAAGGGCACCGGAAAAAGGGGGTAGGAAGGGCTATTGGAACCGGCCACATTATTCCCCTGGCACGGTTTAGAGTGGCGGCTGGTGTGATCCCAACGCAAGATGGTCTCTAGTTGAACAGTGTTTTAACCTGTGTACCAGCATTGCACCCTTTCCTTTCTAGTTCCCAGTCCATATGCTCTCTTTTATGTAATCTTTTACCTGTAGTTTTATTTATTCCTGACATTTAAAGTTCTAAATTCTATAATCAAACCATTAATATGGCAGCAAACAACTCTTTGCTATGTAAATATACAGCAGAGTAGTGTCTACCTGAGCAGAGAATTAAGTAACTCTCCCTGTATGTGTGTGTGTGTGTGTGTGTGTGTTTGTTTTATTCCGAGCTTCTCCTGGCTTTGTTGACATAGCCAAGCCCGCTGCACATGCTTTAAGTGTATGGTAGTGTGTGTGAGCGTGCTTCATTGGCTGGCTCATGGCTGCTGCTCTGCATACTCAAATGCCAGTTACAGCTGATCAATCTGCCCAGACGGACGCCGTCGGTACAGAAGCGCAGCACTCACCCTCCGGGTTCCCCCTTCAGGTAAACACCGGCGCCGTTGTTAGCGCTGTTAGCTGCCAGCTGCCTGCTCAGCCGTTGCCATGTTGAGAGCCGTTTCATTTAGTTCCAAACCAAATGTTGTGCTGCTCCTTTTGTTTTGTGTCAACCACCTGGTAAACTCTAATTTAAACAGTTTGCTAAGGAAGTGTAGGTTACTTTAATTCATATTTTGCGGTACAGACATAAAGCTGTGACTGTGCTTACATACATACATACTTACATTTGTTTTGATGTATTTGTGATTTACTGAACTGTAGCATTTAATCTGAGAAAAAAAAAACTTGACTCGAGGCATGCATTTAACTATACCTGTATGTTGTGCATGTATTTGTGTGTGTTCACCTTTAACAGGCCAGACACCTCTCCCTTCTGAAGTGGTTTGGCAATGGAGGGAGTGAAGGGCTTACTCTCTTCTACTGGTCGGCCTTTCAGGAAGTGTTTTCCTGCCTCGTAGATGTCCACCTCAATCATCTTCCCTTTGAATTCAGCCTTCTTAGGCACCAGCACCTGCAAACCAAGAGCCACACATCATAACTGATATCACTGCAAACCTTTATAACCCACATCAAGAACCACAATAGACTATTAATCCACAGTTGGGATCTAATTCCCTGTAGCAGTGACTGTACCCGAGTGACCAGAGGTGACATATATCCAACAACTTGCTCATTCCCCGAGAAAGGCACACCTATTTTACCATCCATTCCAACAAATAATCAACCCACCGCATATTTCACCACATCTGTCCATTATATTTTCAATTAACCGCTGCTCTAAAACGGTTTCCCCCAATGCTCTCCCACATTGTTATTTAGCCAGCCCCTGCCCGCTTACACAAAACCCAGGGCTGAGTGTTTTCAGCTCCATTTATGGAAGCCCTCAAGGTCAAAAACTACGGCAACAGCTGTGAGATAAACCATTAGGATTTGCTGGTTTGTTTTATTATTTCACCATGGCAACTACAAATCTCAGCAGGAAGAAGTGATAATTACGGCGTAGTGTGAAATGGAATTTGCTCTTAATGTCTTACCCCTTTAAATAAAGATCAAATGCAAATGACTTTTCTTAAAAAAAAAATTTCAAACCAACCACAAAGTTGACAGATTGGCAATATGATATGCTTTACACAGCTGTTCGAGTGCTGATTTACTTCTTTCCTCAAGCTCTTCCTTTAGATTCAATCTCTCCTGTAAATACTACTGATTGGTGTTGTGATTATGGGGAGGGAGGGAGGGAGGGAGGGGGAGGGGAATAAGATGTTGTCCTTTCTGAACAGGCAGACAGGAACACGCCTATGTCTTTATGGTCTTTCCACTGCTCTGGCAATTTCTTTAGGAAACTGTTATAATTAATTAATTAATAAATTATTTTAAAAAAATGTAAAGCCAGTGTGTATTATTTTAATAATAAAGATAATAATGGGATCATTTATTAAACCTCAGATCAGACGTGGAACAGAAACCTTGGGAGCTGCTGAGGATTCATTGTCTTGTCCGAGTTCCCTTGAGCAGGGCGGTCGCATACGGACTCAGATCATCTGGTGGTCTGTCTACAACTCTAAGATCCGGACTGGGCAGAGAATAGCTTGTAAACTGGTGGAGGGAGTGTTACTGCTGAGATGACAGGAGCAATCCTGGCTCAGTGTTAATCCGTCAGTCTTTATCCAGCTGGTGGAATATGATCGGAGATCAGGCCAGATAGACACACAGCCAGCGCCACACCTGCCTAATCAACACACCTGCTGCTCGACACTCTGGCCACTGTGAGGGTGCGTGTGTGTGTGTGTATATGTGTTTGGAGGTAGCCAGCAACCAGGCTGGAGCAGAGAGGTAGAACAGCAGGGCTGTGGGGGAGGAAGGTGAGTGTGACAGTGTGTGTAGGTGTGTGTGTGTGTAGGTGAGGGTCATTTGAGGCCCATTACAGGGTGATTAAATGATGAAAGAGCTTGTCCGATTTCATTGGAAATCCCCCCCTCCGACTTCCTCACTGAACCACGAAGAGACACACACACACACACACACACACACACACACGAACGCACGCACGCACGCACGCACACGCGCAGGTCGGGTGCCTATTATACCCGTCAGGACAGATATCCATCTGATGGTGTAAAATTGAAACTAGGCCATTTGTTCACACTCACACCTCTCTACCTTGTTCCCCACTTCACTCCACCCACGCTCCCACCCCCTCTCCACCTCCTTTGGTCCCGTGTCTCTGCTCCCACTGCTGTTTTCATTTCTATCCTGATCCTTGACTTCCCCATATTTCTCCCTCAACCACCCAATCCTCCAAACTGAACACTCCTTTCTCTACTTAGACTATATTATATGTTAAACTATATTATAATTCTTATTACTAATATTACTACCATTACATTGCATCTTACACTATGTCATACTATACTGTGTATATTATGTTATACTGTCATCATAAACTATATTATATTTGTATTTTGTTATATCAATATAAACAAAACTAACAATTCTGACTTAACTTTAGTAGATATTATTTTGGTGTACACCGTTTACATATATACTAGACCCACAGCTAGTCTCTATCTTTACACTAGTTGTATACATCTCTCTTATTTATTCCTATTTTTTATTTATTTGAACTTATTTCGGTCTTAGTGTTGCTGCAACACCTGGATATCCCCTCTCCGGATCAATTAAGGCCTTTCCATCTTTTCCTACTTCCTTTTCTATTAGATCTTGGGTATATTGTATATCCAGTGATGATTAACTGTTCAAGTGTGATTGCATTATAGTGCCGAATAAATTGGGGGTTCTTAGCATTATAATAATAATAATATATTTACACACAAGTGACGCAAAATGACCAGATGTTATCAAAATACAATTTGCGATGTGAGTAAGACCTCTGTAAAGTGTATACCACCTGATGTGAACGTACTGTATGTCTCTGGCCCTGTGGATGTAGACGTACAGTACACATGTAAGGGGGAGTATCCCTTGGGGTGGACAGATTCAAGAACATATTGGTACATCGTGTTTTCATGTTCTTTTTCAAGTGTGATTTAGTGTATGCCAAATACTTAATGTCCCAAAAAAATGGGAGTGGGAAAACATCAAACATGTCAACGTGCTTTCCTCTCGAGTAAAGTCTACTCACACACATGACATACATGCCTGCATATGCACAAATGTACACATGCAATGGAGGAGTCTGCACACTCACACACACACACACACATGAACCGAGTGACACTTGTAACTTAAGTTTATAGCCTGCAGAAGGAGGTGCAAAGGAGGAGGCGGGGAGGAGAGGAAAGTGGAGGGGAGGAAAAATTATTACCACCCCTGCTAATAAAAAGCATAACTTCAAACACGTTTCTGATGATGGTTAAAGCAGGAGGAAATTGATTTATTTGAAGATGTTTTAAAGTGAATCTTTCACAGGTTGAGAGCGGGTCTTTGAAGCCACGCGGATGTGTGTGTATGTTAACAGCTGTATGTGTGTGTAGGATGGAATGTGCATGTCTTTAGGGCTGACCTTAATGTTAGTACTGTAAAAAAAGTACTGCCGCTATCAGCCGCCAAATGCTTTCATGACCACCGCAGGGTGTGTGTGAGTGTGTGTGTATATTTGTGACTATGTGTGATGTTAAAGCTAACCTACTTTAGTCAATACAAGCTTAAGCTTCTGACACCTGCTGTGAGTACTATGTGACATGCAAAGCAAAGCTTATGACCTGATTTACTAAGTGTGAAAATGAGGGAGGGTTGGATTAGCTTCACATACGGGAACATTTTCATCAAACACAGATTAATTTACTGCTTTGCACTTTATGGGTTCGATGGTGGATAGCGTCTGCAGGCCAACTAAAACTATTTTAGGATTCATCATTAGGGTGCCAAAGTGTCAACAAACATCCAGCTTGCTGAATCGTCCTTCAGCTGATTTTGATATCCATACCAACTTAATTATAAGTTGGATCACCAAATGTTGGATAACAAATAATACAAATGTTAGCTATTATTATCTCTTAAGTTAAATACCATACAAGAGTTAATGAAACGGAAACACTACCTTTGCGGTAGGTTACTTTTGGGTAGTTTAAATATATTGAATACATAAGTTACTGTGTTCTTGAATGTATACATGTGCTGGTGAAAGACATACACACACACATTATCTTACCTGTTCGTAGAACTTGTTGTGAGACACAAAGTACTGAGCATCAAATGACTCCTCCGTCACCAACACATGTTGCCTCTCCCCGACCTACAGAGAGTGAGAGACGGAGAGAAAACACTTCTAAGACAATATAATCAAACACATACAAGATTGTGGACTCATGAAACATCAGCCTTTCATGCGGCATTTGTGCAAATGTATTTTCATCTATAGATGTGGCCATCTGTTTGTCTGCGTGTCCTCAGCCACACACTGTAATAAAAATCAATGTGGTTCAACTTAAAAACATAAGTACAATTGCTGCCTTAAACTTTCAAGTAGAGTCAAATTGGATTTACAATTTGCTACAACTTATGATTTTTAGCTGACTTTAGCTTTGGATTGCTCTATGTAAGTTCACATGACTGTATAGTACATGTTTATTCAACTTAACAATGCAAGTTCAAAAGATATATAACTTATTATCATGCATTCTGTTCACTTGTCCAAATAAGTAGTGTCAACTTAACAATGCAAGTTAAAAAGATATTTAACTCATTATCATGCATTCTGTTCAGTTATCCAACTAATGATTTCAACTCTCTTATTTAAGTTAGAAGGACGTTTTGACATAACTTTCCTAGTTAATATTACGTAAAACTATGCATTGTTTCAAATGACAATTTATAGTTATAAGAAACACAGAATCTTGTGGCAAAAATCATATTTATTTTTTTGCATCAAAACAAATTTATTTTACATTAAAACAACTTCCACAATGTGGTTAAACAGAATTATTCACAAAGAACATTAAATACAACAGAAACAACTGACAGGATCTAGCTAATGAGTCCTTTTTTTTTATAAGTTGTAGCTGAGAACTTTGTTTGAGTTGAGAATACCCTAGATTTAAAAGAGCATCCCACAAATGGGCAATTCACAGTCTCTCTCTTTCCCAAATGTCTCTTTAAATGAAGAAAGTATTGTTTGATGTTGCTTGGTGCTGAAAATGTACAAAGTTCACAGCGAATTTTAGCAACTGGATTGGTTGCTTTCTTGTGCTCCTTTAGATGCTGCGTAAATTCCACATGAGATTGGAAAAATGTTAGACAGTTTGGGTCTATACAGCTGAAACCCCGTCTTCCACGTCCATGATTGTCTTTGTAATGACTCACAATTGTTTTTTCATTGTATGAACTTACAACTCCACTTCATCAACAGCAACCAAACTTCAATGACCAAACCATCTGCACCTGAAACACAGAAACACAATCAATAACATAATATAGCAAAACCATTAGTCATATGAACTGCAAACTTGATTAAGAGAGTAAACTGCACAGTAATAGGACAAACAATTATGATCTTAGGAACAAAACGTAGTTTCCATAACCTATGGTGAGTTTTTTTAAATAACAAAATCATAAGCCAAGTGAATTTGTCATTTGGATTACAAATCTATTTTCCTAACAGTATCATTTTGATGAATAACAGGTTTTAAAATGATAAAAGCATTCACGTTTTATTCATCACTTTACAATGTACACAACCAATGTTACACTTTAAACCACCCGTCCAGACATTGTTACATTGTATATTTAGCATTTGAATTTATTCTTATTAACTTCATTTTAGTAACATGTTATATATTTTATTAGTATCTTATATTGCTGCACTATATTTTAGGCCTAGAATATCTACTAATGCTTTTTAAATAATTCAAATCTAATATTTTAGCGTCAGCATTGTTGAAGGAGGCGGAGCTTCAAGACTGGAATTCATGACGTCACTTCATGAGCACGCGAAAGTGGCGCGAACTCAGCTAGCTTGCCAAAGCTACTAGCGAGCTAATTATCTTCAAAGAAGTAGGTTAGTGCAAACCTTAACTTAAGCTAGCTAACTGGCTAGATAACGAGGTCCCGTTTTCGAGGCATGTTTTGACAAAAGCATTAGCCTGCCAGCACAAATCCAAAAAGATTAAAATATTAATTAAATGTAATTAGGTTTTAAATGTAATTATATTAGCTACTGATATTTTAGCCACACCACAAATAGTCCATAAACTGACCGTAGCGAACTGTCCTGGAGACAGTCCTGCTGCTAAGCTAAGTTACATTGAGAAGCTGGCTAAAAACATTACGTTAGCTTTAAATTACATTTTTCTAAATGTCCTCTGAAATATTATAATTGATTGAAACTATTGTTAATCAACCTTTCTGTCGTTTCCGGGTCCAATTAAACCGGTTATCGGGGTTTACGCGGCTCAAATGTGACTATTAAAAACTAATGTTAGCTAACACTGGACTATTTTCCATACTGAACCACCCGCATTAAACAAAGCTTACGCGTCATACATTTACAGACAATATATTAACATGACAGCAGGTACTTTCTTTACATTGACTTATTGGGTTGAATGATATTGCTGATGGAGTCACTCACCTCACTGGGCTTTCTCTTTCCGAGCTGTCGCGCCGCATGTCCAGGGTCGACTCACGTACATCGTCTCGCTAGCTAACGATATTCATCCGCCACTTGGTTCGCTGAACCTACGTACTGCGTGGTAGTGTCGAGGTCACGTTTGTGATCCGGCTGTCAAAAACGTATTGATCCGCCGCGTGGTTTAGGTTAGTTCGCCGTCTGGTTTTCCATTGGTTAGTGATGCAGCTGAGCTGACAGGCAGCTCGCAGTTTGCGACCTGGTACGGTCGATTATGCATAACTTTAATAGGCCTATTAAAGTTATGCATAATCGACCTGGTACGGTCGATTATGCATAACTTTAATAGGCGTTCACAACAAACGCGTTGCGAATATTCGCAACGCGTTTGTTGTGAACGCCTATTAAAGTTATGCAGGATAAGCCTCAATTCAATGTAAATGGATTAGTTGTACACAAAGTCACCCCTGAACAGTTCCTGAAGAGGCAAATTAGCTAAAGAGAATAAAACTGTTTTTTGTAGTAGGCTGTATGCATTTGTATTTCTGGGTAGAATTTGACTATTTAACATGGGGGTCTAATGGAAATTGAATCGCTTTTAAATTCTCAAGTGGCCGTTTGAGGATCGGCAGTTAATGGCACTTGTTTTTGACTGTTGGACATAACCATCATTATAACTCACAGTATTAAGTTCAATTGACTTCTTGAAATGTACAATTTATTGAACTGGCTTAAAGTTAGAGTTGAACTACCGACAACTTATACAATTGAGTTGTAATTGTATAACTTATCATGATAAGTTGAAGTAAATGACAAAAATACATTATCATGACTTATTGTTCAAATCCTTTTTTACAGTGCATGCTGACCATAACTTATGAAAAACAACAGGATTATTATCTCTGGCCCTCCTTCTCAGTCTCTTTTCAATCGGAATCTCTTTTTTGTTGGGTTTCGTCTGTCGAAAGTGACTTTCTTCTTGCCAATGATGAGCTTGTGAGTCAGGGGGCATATTCACTTAAAAAACACTGATAAGAGGGGCAAGTGAAATGTTTTTCTGATTTACTTGCTTAAATATTCTTCTTCTATCACTCTGCTAGACAAGTGTTGGTTTATTTGTTTTAACTGAACTGACATCCTTGTTTGATTGCACAGTGAAACAGATCTATACACATTGATGATGTCATTTGACCATATAAAAACACAAACACATTGTTTATGTACAATATGAGTATCTACAGCACATTTACCAGCAAGACTATACCACTTGTGTTGTACAGGCTGGAATATCTTGTTGGGTTTTAATTCAACAGAAGCAAGCTGCCTCTGTCATACAATATGCTTCAATTCATCAAGATCCCAATTCAATCAAAGTGTTGCACTTTTCATTTTCTGTTAGTGCAGTTCTTCAGCATTTAATTACAATCTCAAGGTCCCGGAGACACTTCAGTTTTAGCGCTTTAGCTGAGAGGATAGTGATTACTATTAAACTCAGTTCATACAGCTACACAGGATACAATTAAAAGAGAACAGACTATTCAGGAAATCAGAAAAATCAAATACTACGACATGGCCTCCTAATCAAGAAATTTGTTTGGGACACAATGAAGAATGTTGTTGACTCAAAGACGGAGGAAAAAAAGGGAAGTTACGTTTTGTTGAAAGTGCTGCCGGCATGAATAAAAACCACCTTCGAATTGACAGACAGAACGGACAATTTTCTTTTTTTAAATGTGTCCCTAATAGACAAAGTCGATATGTTGTCGTTAACGAGGCCTAATGCATTCCCCAAAGTGTCTGGAATGATGAGCAATTCAGCTTGTGTGTATTTTTACTATTACAATCAAGTGAAAGCAGTGTCCGAGGTGACACATCCTGGCTTATAAAAACATGCCAATAATCTTGTCATGTGATGGAACCACCGCAGAAAGTTGATCCCAGCCAGCAATTCAGAGGACAAACCACCTGGGTTTTATATAGCAGCAACATGTAGTGTTGGCTGTATAGGCTCAATAGGCAGTATTTGCATTTTAACTGTCAGTGATGAGCCCTGTAGTGTAAAACTGTGCTGACTGATCATGTCCTGAGCAATATGTCAGAGCCTTAGAAGTCCTGGCTCTGACACATTGCTCAGGGTGTTTCCATTTTTGCAGACACCCCATCTTCTGTGCTCTTTTCTTTCCTCCTTCCCGTCCTTATCATTTTGCTTCTATCCCTCTCTCCTATCTCGGGGCGTTTTCTTTGTTGTTCATAGCTCTCTTCCTTCCACTATAATTCTCTCTCATCCGTCTCTCCTTTCTTTTCTTTTTTTCTCCTTTTACTGATTTTACTGTGTGTGTGTGTGTGTGTGTGTGTGTGTGTGTGTGTGTGTGTGTGTGTGTTTGTTTCAACAGGCAGCACCTGTACAGGCATGCTGACAGACTTAAAAAGAGACCAAATAAATCACTGTTTCCTGCAAACAGAGCAGTTTTCTGAAAAAGAGGGTGGAACATTTTTTTCTTCTTCTTTGAACATTATTATTGGATCGTGATCATTTGATTTGTGCCTTTTGTTTCCTGGATTGAAGACAGATGTCTCTGATGTGAGGCTAAGAGCCTAAAGACCGTACTGTACATGTATTTAAAAAAAAGGGTGTCTGTCTTATAAAAACACTTAAGTGTTTAACTTAATGTTAAGGATTAGATTTGATCATTCCGGGGGGTTTTAAATGAAAAAATAAAAAACTTTCTAGATTCTCACTCTCAATTCAGTTCTGCAAACAGAGCAGTGCTCCTTTATAATGTGGCTACAGTACAAGGTGGGCAGCTTGAGTCATGTACCTCTTCATCTCACCAAAGCCTCTTAAAGGTTTCATGTAGTCTTCAGTTTTACACTGTGAAAACTACATGAAAGAGAAATCTGGATGAACTGGAAGCTAGATGTGTATGATGTGAATCTGTATGGATCTGCCTGACTTAATTATACCTAATCCACCCTTAAACAACCAGCGAGGAGCACTGATCTGGGATTAAGGTATATCCTAATGTGTTGATTGAACTGTGAAATAAGAGGATGATCATGCATGAACACACCCAAGCATAAACCAGTGACTCATGTGACAATGTAGTGAATTCAGTAAATGAAAAGTTCATGGGCTGCACGCACCACACCAGGAGCGTTGCGCATGTATTTTGTACGCAGTGTATGTGTTGGTCTTTGCCGGTGTGATGGCTGGTCTTTGGTGTGAGAGACTCTGCATTTAGATTTGTATTCACTCCAGTTATTGAAAAACGTCACCGATTACCCAACAAGCCGTGCATGTGTATGCCTTTGCACTGCGAGACGTTTATTTACTTTGCGATCCAGAGAATAACATCCCCGTGATACACAGCAGATCCGCCACAGATTTGTGGGATCATGAGTTTAATTGATCATTAATCCACATCATAACAAGGATAATGAGAGAACTGTGGATTTGAATTGTATTCAACATTTTCATCTGCGTCACAAATGAAGGAGCAATTCACTCAGACATCACACAAAATTGCTTGCTGGGGCCCTGCCTTTTTTCTTTTTTAACCAGGGAACTGGATTATGTTTCTAACTAGACGACTAAACAGCCAGACTGTTGCATGGGATTAATTCTAAGGAGATAATATTCACTGTCAAAGGAAACAAACAAATGAAGACTACAAATATGCTAATTACACACCTGCCAATCAATATAGCAATACTGAACAAAGAAAGATACTAAAGGAAGCACATACAACATTTACAGAAAATTCACATCCAATTCAGAAAGGCCTTTAGCACACCTGTGATCGTAATACAAATGTTAGCCCCCAGTACCAAACACATTATTATTAATAATACATTATTTAGTTACCTTTTCTGAAAATGTGGTGTATCACCTTGAAAGCTCACACTAAATCATCACGTAAGGATGAGATATTCCGTATAGTAATATTATAAAACATGATATGGAGAGATTTGTATATCTATATATATATGTACATATATCCATCTGATGAGTCAATGTATCAAGTTAATAATGCAATCTGTCCAGGGATGTACAGTGTGACACCAATCAAAGCAACATTGATGGCGCCCACTCTGAATTGAGCTTGGTTCCCACTGGCTGTCGGTATTCCCAGATCTTGCTGTACAGATGTAATCACCACACATTTAATTATTCTGTGACATAACTTAAAACAACAATCAGCGGGACACTTTAAGTACCCCCGTTTAACATTCACAAGTTGTATATACACACATGAATAAATTATTTAGAAAATGTTATCCAATGAATAAATCATTGTAGTTAAGATACAGACCTCGCATAACTATATTTGGTCCAGTCATAACCCCCCCCCCCCCAACCAATGTTCAGCTTTCCTTCATTAGTACAGTTCACCAGAGTGTTTGACCAAAACACAGCAGTACATAAATCGTACCCCCACTATAAAGCAGTGGATCGCAGGCTGAGGAAAACACCACAGCTAGACTCCATTCTCCCACTCATTGTACATTTATGGGTCACTCTCTTTTCTGACTGAATCATTTCTGTGTCTATTTACGACACTCTTTATTCACGCTCATCATTCCTGTCATTCCACACACACACACACACACACACACACACACACACACACGCACACGATAGAATATGATGCCTTTTTGCTCACAAATCACATCAAACAATCAGCAGCACACTCGCGCACCCTTCTGTCGCCCCGAGTAGAGAAAGATTTTGTTTGGTTGCCGGCTAAACAATCGTTGCAGGGAGTGATCTTACAGGGCCAAAGAGAGACGCTCTGATCTTTTGCAGGTTCTCTTTGAATACGTTTCTTGAAAGAGGAAGAAGAAAGAAATAAAAAACACACCCCTGTTGTTGTGGGTATTTTGTTTTAGCGTCAAAGTCAAAAACCAAACTAGAAGAGGCTCAAACTTTTGGTTGTTTGCCACGAAGAATGTGGGGATTAAGGGTTGCTTTGGTTAAACGTTGGAGGGGACGAATGTAAAATCAACAGAGATCAAAGTTATACAAATGACTTGTTTGGAACAAGCCCGGCACAGAAATACTTTACACAGACTATTACACTAACAACATAAGAGAGACGACATAGCGAAGTAGACATAGAGAGTATGGCCAGATGGATTTGAGGAAGGTTAGAAGAAGAAAAATAACTGAAAAAGAAGATGTTGACGCAAATAGGAAAATAAATGACTCCATTAACCCTTTATATAATAGATTTGTCTTTGAGTAGTTTTCAAATCTTTGTCCTCTGCAAAGCGGCTCACACACACCCTTTTCGCGTATGTTCTTATATCTTTGTTCCCAATACTTATCAGGTGTCAGGTATTTGGCAGCCGGGAGACTGACTCACTATCTACCTGGCGGCACTAAATAAAGGGAAGCCGTGTTAATCACTGTCGCTGGGTTAACAATCCGATATGACTGGCTCCGACATTCTGTGATATCAGATTAGTAATGCCGTTTCAATTATTGGTGACCGCTTGAAAGTTTGATAAAATACAAGATTTAGAATAATTAATGTGGTTTTGGTTAATGTGAAGCATTGGAATATTTATTGTGTGGGTAAACATTAAAATGTGTAAAAGAAACCTCTGTTAACGCAAACAAACTTTAAACCCAATCTAAAGCACTTTCCTGTCTTTTGCGATAGTATGCTTGTTGTATAGAATCTCCCAACCTTGTCTCTAACACAAGGTTCACACAAGTCCACAGTGTTCTCCTGAGGACTTTCACATAATCAAAAGACTAATACTTGACCTTACTGAGGGCCGATACAAGATTTTACAGAGTAAATTCCATGCAATCAAAGCTTGAAGAAAAACAGTTGTTTCATTTAGCGCCCAGGGAACACAGAGAGGAGCAGTGTACTAAAGCAGTCACTTTCAAACCACAGGCTGCATGAACATGGTGTTTGTGTGGAGATTTAGAGGAGATGAGTGATGAATAGATAGAAGATGATGGGAGGGGGAAAGCAGATGATATACAAGCTACAATGTGGGCTGCAGGGGTGAAATAGTGTTGTTGGCCAAACCACGAGTTAGCACCACACTGGTTCCTTCGACAAAAAGCCAATGGGACTTTTCCATTGGATTTTGGATTATTGCAGAAAATAAGCTCTGTAGCAAACAAACGTTTTGGTCGGCAAGAAAATCTTCACAAATGAACACCACCTTTATGATTATCATTGTGTGAATGCAGTCGTCAGAAGTCAAAAGACAACATTGGGCTATCAACAAACACCACCATGGTCGCATGACCACGAAGCTACACACGGACGAGTGCTTGGCGTGATGACATTAAGACACGTAAAAGCTTCACATTTCTCAAGTGTCATATTTGTTTGTGTGTGTCTGTGTGTGTTTAACAGACAGAGAGCAAAGCCAAAAGAAAGTAGATATATTAGGAAAGGCAGTACACAATGTGCTTTATTTGCACCATAAAAGGACACTAATACTGTACTTAGACTCAACAAAACTAACTGAATCACACACACTGACAAACAGAGCAACATAAATACAGAGACGAAGCCTCAAACCTACAAGACCCCAACACGCCACTATACCGAGCATCTCTTAATAACAATTAACCTAATATCCCTCCCTCAATACACTGAAGCCTCTCTACGTCTGTGTTTGTGTGTCTTGAGGCTATACACCAGACAACTAATGCTTTCCTGGCTCTCGCAGCCACCTCCGCCCCCCCTCTCTCCGAACAGGGCTGGTGTAATACGAGAGGCTTTTGCCAAGACCAAACACTGTGCACCTGCATCAAATCTCCCCCCCCCCCCGGGCCTTCTTCAGCCTTTTCCAAAGTTCACCAAACGCTAGCTAACGGGAGCTTGTATGTGCACAACGAGCTTTCCAAGAATGTAGAATGGCACTCTTGCTATCCTCAAACGAAACAAAGCACTGCTTTTGGTTTTCACGAGTGGACGAAAGAATGACAAACATGTAAACATTAGCATAAGACCCACTTCAACAGCAATGGGAAACGAGAGATGTTTCAACTTTTGTTTGCACAAGGATTGTTCAACGTTGGTGCAGGTTTGGTCTTCAGTGGCAGCTCTGATAACACATTTCAAAACATTCTCATGGTAGGACTAAATATGTTGAACCTCAAACTTCATCCAAAGAGACATTACAATGCGTTTGTGTTATCTAACCATAGCATGTGTTCTTATACACCAGATTCAATCACTTGACTATTAATCCAATATGGATGTTAAATTACAAAGTAGGAAAGTCAGCACGACATACTGCATTTAATGTCATTGTCCACATACGGCACACACTGTATAATGATTGATACAATGTCTAAAAATATGTCCCTTTAAAATTATATGATTGTTGATACACTACTACTGTAACAAAAGGACTACGTTTAACAAAAGGAATAAAAAGAAAAGAGAACACATTAAGAGTAAAACTGAAAAAAAACTGAACGAAAGTAAAGAAGTTGTTACCTAAAGCTGATTTATGCGTTTCTATTTTTAGAAGATTATACAAGTGCTGCTCATTGACAGTATGTACACAAAACATACTGTAAGTCGGCACAGTGAAGCAAAATCAGACACAATTGATGATTGCCTCATCAATTTCAGCTATCCAACAGATAATAATGACATAGAGAGAGGTCTCTCTCACACACACACACACACACACACACACACACACACACACACACACACACACACACACACACACACACACACACACACACACACACACACACACACACACACACACACACACACACACACACACACACACACGGCTGTTTAGTGTCTCAGATGCTGGAATGAATCCCATCAAAATAGAGACATGGCAGAAAACACAGAATGAAAGCCTATGAAATATTAGTGACTAAAATACATGACATGCGCACACACGGAAACACAATCCCACGAACATCAAATACACATAATGCAAATGTATGCCTGAAAGAAAAAATGAGAAACTACTATGGAGTATATCATAACAGAATCAAGTCTCAACCAACTTACAGTTGTAAGTTCTAACTCCTCTTCAATATTTAAAGTTATCCTACATCAATTACTGCAATAAATAGAAACATAAACTGGACAAAATTACTTAAGATTGTTGATACACAGAAAGTGAATGCAATGTCATCCTACAGACACCTGCCTGGCCAGAAAATAAAGAAACAATAACAAAGGCTCATGTTTGTATGTCGCCTTTCAGTCAAGGAGATATAGCAAATCTCACCTCCGGACAGACCGCTGGACTAATGCCCTTTGGCCCACAACACGCATTGATCATGTGTTTCTTTCCTCTGGATAAAACGGATATCATATCTCACCTCGCCACAGTGATCGGAAATTGTAAAAAACATTCCACACTACTTTATCTATTCATCCACTGACAGAATATGTGTGTGTGTGTGTGTGTGCGTCTGAGGTGGCTGTCGGGATCAAGACTAGGCATTACAGCGCCTGTGTCTGAAATTGTGTGTGCGTGAGCAACTGCAGCATCAATCAGAGCTCAGCTGTAATTGTCAGACTGATTGTCCGTTATATCCCTGTGGGCCTGGAAGCCTTGGTGTGTGTAATTCATGTGTGTGTGTGTGTAAGACAGAGAAAGAGAGAGCGTAAGAAAATGCACGTGCAATGGCCACATCTATACATCCACATGAATCTAATGCCTTGGCAATAGCCATATGATTATGATTATCACTGGAGGCCACACCTGAAGACACAACAAATCATACATGCATAGGGAGGCATATCTAGCAAATGCGTCTGATTGCTGTTCAAGGCTAGCCCTCCAGTCATCCTATAAGAATGACAGAAATGTATGTATGTGTTTTGATAAGGGAGAAAAAAATAACATGCGCTGCGAGGCCATCCTGGTGGCTCTGTGGGATAAGGCGAGGATCATGTACTCCTAATGCTTGATTGGGTTAAAAGCCGGCTCATAACCTTTGAGGCATGCACTCTCTTGCCCTCATCGCTTTTTTTTCTGACTTTTAGCAATTGTGCAAATCCAACTAAAAT
Organism: Cyclopterus lumpus; assembly: GCF_009769545.1. NCBI lineage: Eukaryota > Metazoa > Chordata > Actinopteri > Perciformes > Cyclopteridae > Cyclopterus > Cyclopterus lumpus. Next base: position 6,389,431 of record NC_046981.1, read on the forward strand.
GGTGATAAAAGTGATTGCAAATTTGGTTGGAAAGCTGATACGATATAGAGAATTGTGTTTGCTGCTGAGAGGAGAAGAGATGGGGGGGGGGGGGGGGGGGGGGGGGGGGGAAGCAGCAGTCTGTTGATGTAACGGACTGCAACTGCCTTACCGAATGTAAAAGGTGGTGGAGTTTCAAACCAATGTGAAGGAGGAAGTAGTTGCCCACATTCAAATGCAAAGCCCCTTTCTAGGAGCCACATATGATCAGTTGTTGGTGTCAAACTCTGCCTCTGTAGTGCCGTCTCAATCAGTGAGAATACACCGTTTAGGTCGCATGGCAAACAGTAGTGTGGACAATGTGATCGGATAGAGCATGGACACACAACCAATGCAACAATGAGGTGGTTCGGATATTTTGCCCACCCCATTTATATTGAGCGTAGATTACATTAGTTTCAGCAAGGTGTGCCTAATAAACTGGCTAAATGTCCATCATGGAAGCTATTTTTAAAGTCTACATAGGGTTCATCGTATCCAGTCAATGTTGTCTTCGCTTGTAAACTGTGCAAAAGGATCTTTAAGGGCAACAGAGCTCGAGTGTGTTCCTGAGGGGGGGCCGGAGGGTGCCTGCTGGGCTTCCTATCAGCTGGAACTGCTGTATGCATGCAGTGCAAAGTGGAGGCTGTGATTCAGCCAGTGGGGCTCACTAGAAAGCACTAAAAACACGTGGGGCCGGCCTGTCGGTATTAAAGCAGAGAGGCTCGGATAACAACACACGCAGAGGGAGAGCGACTTCATTTTCTGCTCAGGTAGACATTATACATTCACTTTATCTTTACATAGAGAATACTCGTTGCTTGGTTAAATTAAGGCGTTGAATGTTGAATTCAACACAAGCATATATGGTTTTCTAAACAGGTTTGCATTTTAGTTTTTCACATCTTTTTACAAGACATGGAACGTGTTCAGTCCATGTCCACCAATGTCAAGGAATCCCTTAATAACTATCATCGTGTACCACATACGGCCATCTTTTCGCTCTCTTGCGCACACAGAACAATGACAGGGGATTGAAGTATTCTGGGATGGAGCGTTCGCTCTTGGACACTCAACATTTTGATTCTCCCCTCATGAACTAACCATTCTGTGTTGGTGTGTATTTGTGTGCGCGTGCACGGCTCAGGGTGCTCTTCATATGTCCCACTGATGGTACATTCTGAAGTGGTGCCATGATGGACTGTCAAGTACTCTGCTGTTTCTCCCTCAGACTAACTCAGGTACCCAAGGACAAAACAGACAACAGAGGAACCAAGGACATATGGAATGGAAGAAAAATAAGAGGGACCATTTGAATTTCTTTACGCATTTGATTTCTTCTTGCAGTTTCATTATAATCTTTATTTTTTTTCCTTTTGCTCTATTAGACAATAACCACAGGTGTGACAGGGAGGTCTGTGGAACAGAAAGGGGGCTGAATGGGTTGTAATTTGCATTCAACAACACAAAACAAGTGACAAGAAACACACAAGCCCTTTCAATCAGGATCATCACTTATTGTGAAGACAAGCTCATGAGTTGCTTTAAAGACATCCAGAAACGCACCTTTACGTTTCTATTAATTTGCTACAAAGTTGCATTCTTTTACACTAAATGATATTTCTTATTGTCTACATTTGAACATGCTTTTTACACAATTGTTTTGACACATTGCTAAACCTCTACTGTCTTGGTATCCAGCACTTTGTGTAATAAAGTCGGGTTCAAACTTTACTGTAGTACCAGAAAATATGTTCAGAGGTGAAATTAGTGACAGGCAGATAAACAAGTAAATATGTTGCGTTTACTCCTGGAGAAGATCAGGAATTCATAAGGTATCAGACTAGCCATCGTGGGACGTAGCCACGCTGTGGTTGGTACAAAAAGAGGAGGCAGAATGAGAAATTGCTGACAGGAAATCTTGATGCAACACTGTGGAAATGTTACATTCCTATAGGGAGAAGTGAGCAGAAAGAAAAGTAGACGAGTTAACTCTGCAAAGCCTTGGGCTATTACTGGTATAGACACAGTACAGCATGGAGAGAACATTGGGTTGGAAAGCGCTGACAGTAGAGATTACATGTGTATATATACGAAAGGTCACACAGCAAGGAAAGCATGAAATCCACAGAATACAGTTCCCTGTGGGGAGACTGTAAGCTTGAGGTGACAACAAATAATGTATACTGAAAGGCAAGACACCCACGAGGCATTTTGACCATTCATGCAAGTTCAGCAAGAAAAACAATGTAAAGTGGTCCAACGCATCCAACAACTGTTGTAGATAGGCGCTGAAAAGAAATAAAAGTTAATGCTCTCCCTCAGTCTGGAGATGCTCCCCCCTCAGTCAGAAGCAAGCTACAGTATGCTAACTTTTATTTATTTAACTGTGTTAAAATTTCACCTATGGACTATAATGCTTGCTGTTTATACATGATTTCCCTACTCTCACTCCTTATCAAGAGGGTCTGTCCCACTTAAAAATGCACCTGTCGAGTGGTGACAGTGCCTGCTACATTAACGTCCCGGGTTTCGATTACAGCCTTTGAAATTTGCTGAATGACATACCCGTCTCTCTCCCACCATTTCTAGTCTCTGTCTCTAAAACTGTCAAATAAAAAAAATCTGTAAAATATATTTATATAAACCCTTCCCAAAAATAATGTTTTATTCTGAGGTTGTCAGCCAGGATGCAACCTTAACAATGCATCTACTTACAAGCTTTGATCCATATTTTAAATTGTATACTGTATAATCCTACTGTATCTTAAGAGCTCATTTACACACTGAATTTAATACAGTCTGGCCATCATTCCCTTTAAAGAAAATCCTTATTCCACAGCAGATGCACTGCACTAAAATGAAAGTGGTGCATGCACTGGATCCATCTTGCTAATGTCAATATAGCCCAAAAGCTTGTTTTGTATTAGTGAATCAAAGCAGAGAGAGAGGTGGCAACATAATATATGCTTTAAGCAGTTTCATGGTGGGGTTAAGAGCCAATGCATCTTTACTTAAACCTTTACATGCTCGCACAGCAAAATAAATGCATCATAGGTTGAATATGCTCTTCAAATAAAAATAATACACATATTGTGAAGGTTGCAAAATAAATACAACATGTCACTTAAGCATTTATGCTAGTGATAGACTGTGAGGGGACAGAAAAAAGCAGAGATGAATGTAGTAGGTCTGTGTATTGGCCTTACTGATATGTGTGTGTGTGTGTGCGCGCTTATTAACCAATGTATGGGCAATGTGTGAGTATAGCATGAGGTGAAGGCTGATGTACAAATCTATTTCTGTGTCAGAGAGACGAGGAATGTGACAGAATGGCATAACAATAAAACATAAAGGCTCTGCACATAATAAGCGATAGGCAGACTGGAAACTGGCCCCACAAAAGGTAGTCTTCAAAGGGTGGAAAAGGGTTTCCCATCAAATCATATGAAGAATATTCTACTGTCATGATTATGTAATTTGCTAAAATATCCCCCTCTTTCTAGGTTGAGGGGAGGTGGATGTAATATGGCTGTTTGGTTGCCACGGGCTCAATGAGCCTGACACAAACACACACTGATGTGTGTGCGCTTCCTGGCCAATGTATGGGCCAAATGCAGACTGATATGCAGGCTATGTATGGATGCATGAATGTGTCAAAGACACAGCGAATGGGTTTGGACAGTAAGAGAGGGTACAGCCACATATGAGGTGTCCTATTGATATTTCCTCCAAAGAAAGAAAGACAGAGAGAGGCTATATGACCCAAAAGAGCTGAGGTGCACACACAGGGCCGGTTGGCAGATCTAACTCCATCAACTTTCACAGAGCAGACACGTGGGATTTTATTTGAAATGGCCCTTTCTCTAATATAATCCAGCAGTTGTGAATATATAATGTCTCCTGGCTGTTTAATTTATATTTAGCATATATAGATTGAACAGATTTGAGAAGGTCTGCATTATTTTAATCCATCCATCCATCCATCCATTATCACCCGCTTATCCGGGGTCGGGTCGCGGTGGCAGCAGGTTCAGCAGGCCGACCCAGGCTTCCCTCTCACCCGCAACACTTTCCAGCTCATTCTGGGGGATCCCGAGGCGTTCCAAGGCCAGCCGGGAGATATAATCCCTCCAGCGTGTCCTCGGTCTTCCCCGGGGCCTCCTACCAGTTGCATTATTTTAATGTCGACTGTATATACTGTAGCTATAATGCATTCAAAAGTAAAAGTGAGATATTAGGCAGAATGAGAACAATTTTAAGGAAATATTAGTGACAAGGTCCTTTACTCGGTCCAATTCAAGCACACGTCAATAATATAAGGTAATGCCGTTTATCACTCTGGCTTGTGTCTAAATCAGCCAATACAAACACAGAATCTTGATCAATCATCTCATACTGGAACACCCGGTCCAGTGATAGACAATCATCCAACATAAGGAAATCAACGCACTGAATCCTTGTGTCATACTCTCGCTTCAGTTTTTTTAACGCATAGATGAAAACATGAGCGTGAGAATTATTTAAATATATATTTTTTTAATCCATCGAGAATAAATCTAAACATTGCGGTCAAAATCCTCATCATTAGTATAAGTCAGATTGGCTTCGGCAAGATGAGACTTGAATTAGCAAATGGCTCACAAAGGGGCCGATATTAGCACTTCAATGGTGTTGATTGATTTATGGTGGCGGGGGGGGGGGGGGGTCCGTTTGAATTGACTCCGAGAGCGCACGCCCGCGTACACGTACGCACACACTCACACTCTCAGACATAATGAACATTAATCAAAAGGAGCAGGTAGTAATCAGACCGAGCTTTAAGAGGCTAGCCTGCTAGTGCACAGCTGTGCCATTCAAACCAACAGTCATCAGAAGCAGACGGACAGACAAAAAGCTCAATCCCTCAGCATTCACTCAAGACCAGTAAATCACACACGCAGCTAAAACCCAGGATACGCTCAAATAACCATCTTGTTTACAGTTTCTATCCAACTACTTAAAAAATGCATGCTAAGTACGTCGCAATATGTGTCTAATGGTTATAATGAACGTGTTATTGTGAGTTTAGTGTTTTAACAGCCATTGAGATGTGTGGACTTGAATAGGTAAAGTGGCTGCCGTATTTATTGATACTATATGCCGGAGATACATAAATGTGTAGAAAGCAGTCAATAAATGAGTGTGAATTTCCAGCACCAACCAAATGCAAATGTGAGTGGTGTGTGTAGATGAGGCAGGGAGATGTTGGCAGCTCTCAGTGTGAGCTAATGGCACAAATGCAAATAAGGCGCCGATCTAAATGGCTTAAACATCATTTGAATATGCATTATCCCAGCCTATGCGTTTGTGTGTACACAATTCTGAACGTGACTCCGCATGTGTTCAGAAACGCGTGTTTGTCTGCTGCAAGACTTCATGTCCATTGCCTCTGACCACTGACTTTGTCACCCTGAATATGCGTGTGCATTTTTGAGAGGCTGATTTTGCATTTAGTAGGATCTGATCAGCTGTTTAAACAAACAGGGGTACAATATATCAATATATGCCAGGTATATACTGTATATACAGTACATGCGTTGTTTCAAACCTAGTGTTGAAATACTGTGAATGAGCTTTAGACATGGCAGGTAAAGGAGGACTGCTTTAAACAGCAGAGTGTGTGTTTTTCTATGCGAGTGTGTGCGTGTATGCAAATGTTTGTGTGCAGCACAGAAAAAGTGTGTGTCTCTTGTTACTGTGTGTTTGTGTTGCAGCAGATGCCAGGCCCTTGGGTGGCATATGGCTGAATGGCAAGGCTCACAAATGGCCGGTGTGTGTGTGTGTGTGTGTTTCCATGTGTGCGACCAAACTTATGGCTGGGGATTCAGTAGGTTTTGAAGGTTCATCCAAAACAACATATAGAGATGGACTCTCAATCTTCATCACCTCTGAAAAACAAACACATGCAAGCACCTCTATGTTTAGCACACAGGGCCCAGCTAATCTGTACACAGAGCAGACGCTTGGAGCTACTGTACTCATTGATCATGATTGAACACACACACACACACACACACACACACACACAAAATAAAACGTAGATTCATTTCAATCATATACAGATTTGAAATATATTATCGGATGTTTTTAACAGCAATTAATGTCTGCTAAAAAATATGTGTAACTTCATCCAATTGGTAACAAATTGTTGATAACAGTATTTTTGTCTGAGGCTCGCAACTGTTTGAAAAACAGAAACGCATGCACTTAATGCAATGATCATTATTGTATGTATATTACTGTACTATTACTTGTTTTCCCAGAGTGAACAATCTCATTGCATACTTGAGATGTTTTTATTTAGACTTTACTTACTTTCGTAATGGACCCATGCAATCTCTATGAATTTAAAGCTGCTCTTTATTGGTGCTGAAAGTAACACTGTTTAAAGTAGAGAGCATAATTCAATACGATGACAAAATATGTGGTCTGTGGCCTGGGTCATGGTGGGGTCAACAGTTAATGTGTCGGTCCAGTCCAGTTCAGGGAAACACTTTAAATTATGCATTTATGGCTCATTACTCCTCTCTAAAAGGCGGAGGAGAGTTGATGCTGTGGCTGTGAACATGGTTATTGATTGGACTACAGCTGCATTTGTGGATCAATCTAGATGCTACGGATATAGCGACGGTAGCTGCTTTGTAATTACTCTGCTAACTTTCTAGCCAGTCACAGCAGAGGCTACGGCCACTTGCGCTGTGGTCACAATCAGCGGCAGTCTACTATAACTATATGTTAATACATCTAAACCTATTTCTCTATGGATCAGAGCGAATGCAAAACATATTTTGAGGTAACACAACTTATTAGACAGAGACACAGGACAGGACAATATTGTAAGGAATGCCTGTTGGGCAAGCATGACATGCAGAGAAAGTTAATGCATGAAAGAGACTTGCAATCAAATTGCTCTACGAAATATACTGTATATGGAACATTGGGTGCATGATTGTCTTTCACTGCATCTAGTGCAGTTTAAAACTATGTAAATGACCTTTTAATGCCTTGAGAGGCTGACCTTGTTTGTCAAAGACGATCCATGTTTGCCTCTACACACATCTGTAAATAGGCACGAGAAAAACATATCAACTGGCATATTGGCCATTGGTGAACTTGATACATAAACAAGCATACTGTATGTACCCAATAAAAGCCGATGGCAATTTTGCCAACTCCATATACTAGCCTGCTAATGGGCACACACTGTCATGCTCTAATGTCAACAGCCATTTACCCATAAACGGGTCAAGCAAATGATTCCATACTACATTAGATTAATAAACTAGTGTCCTCCACAAATCCTCCACACAGTTCTCAATTCAATCCATACTTGCCAGTAAAGGTTATTCACTCATATATGGTACATTAGATTCATAAACAACGTGTGTCCTTAATAAAAGCCAGAGGCATTCCATAAACCACTCTGCAAAGTGTTATTTACTCATGAAATAACCTATCATATCACATAATCTTCTAGCAAGCTAGTGCAGCCACTGAATGACTTTTGACTTTTTCTAAAGCCTGAAACCAAATAATAAAAATCATGTGAACAAGCAAACACATAACACACTATGTGCTCTGTGAGAGCCTGAAGCAGAGCTGGGTGAGGCCTATCAGGTACAACTTTAGTGTAGGCAGTGTTCTCGGCCAAAGGGAGAAAACAAAAGTACAGTTTTATGATAATAAACTACTTCCAGACAGATATGTTCCACAGTATGCTAGAAACCGTGAACAGGGAAGACAACACAACTATGCAAACAAAGACATTTGTGTCACATTTTTCAATAAACCAGTGGGTCACAAATAATACATTCGAAAACACCAACTTAACTTGACGCACTTCCACCACAGTAAAACAAACATACATGTGTAAGCTATACTGCTGCACAGCCAGGTACATCCCTATAAATAGAATAAAGCAGTCATCTTACACAGGGGGGGGAGGGGGAGAGGGGGAGGGGACCAATTGTGAATATTGTTTAGCAACAATATGAAGAGAAAAGTGGGCCAAAAGTGCAACAGTAGTTCAGCAACAATGCATTGGGATTTCAAGCACGGCTACATTTTCATATACATGAAATAAATGAGCCATGCATCCTCAACAGAGGCCTTAAGCACCAGTTGTCAATGCAAACTAAGGTTATTTACATTTTATACACGCTACAAACAGGAAGAGCCCAAAAGCATAGTTAGAAACTCCACAAATAGCAAAGTTAATTCACATTCACGTTATCAACACAAAAAAAAAAACATACCCCAAACACAACTGACACTTTACCCCACAGTTAGTAACAGTGCCTAATTACTTCAATAAATTATCATACAGCTGGGGCCCGATGTGTAGAAGGTAACACATGAATCAGAGGACACAGTTATCCTATAGTCTTTTTGAAGTTGCCGATGGGGAATTAAATGCACTGGTTGTGTCTTAGCTCAACGTTAGCTTGGGGACTTGTTGTCACTACATGTGTAAAAAAAAAAAAAAAAAAAACACTCTCCAAATAATGTGATTGCAATGTGGCCTCGCAGTGACTCGTACACATGCCGCCTCAGAGTACAGCAGTCAAAAACATGCTAAATACTCACACACATGCGCGTTGAAATGCATGGCTTTGTGTGTCAAAGGCACATCAAGCAACATGCACAGTGATTAGGACATTGGAGACACACACACACCCACGCACGCGCACACACACACACACACACGCACAGATTTAAGTACATACACACAAACGGATGCACAAACATCTCCAGATACGTAGAGCTGTAGGGATACTTTGACTTAATTTGTTTATGCTGGAGTTCCTGGAAAAGATGGTGCTCAAGGCAACACATCTCTTCTGCATGAGAGGAGTCGGCTGAAACTGGTCTGCCTCGCTTTATTTTTTTGGGTCTCTTCTCTCTTTTGTTTTTTTTAATCTTTTGCCATTCTCCATTGAGGACCGGCTTCTGACATGGACTGTATAGCTTGTTTATCTTCCTACTCTTTTATTTTACATCTTTCGATTCCCCGGCCCTCTTGTCAAATGAGTCATTAAATCTCTGAGGAAATGAAACGTCTATGAGAGAGACAGCGAGGACAAACACACACACACACACACACATCTTGAGCTACTCAGATAGTGGATGGATGAATACAAGCAAATTATATCTGGGAATTGAGGCCGAACGCCACGGGAATCACCTGCATAAACAGATTCAGCAATGTAGCAGCTACAAGACATACAGGTTTGGTCAAAACGAGGTCATTGGAGGATCACAATTAGTTTACCCATGGGATTATGGGTTGGAGAAAACTTGTTGAAGTAAGACTTTATCAAATATGCTATGAATGCACATAACGCACTGCATTGTGTGTGTTCCAATGAATACTGTGTTACCCTACTTGAGTCCTCTAAGCTTGCATCTAACTAAATATGGTTTTCTTTTTCTTTTACGGTTGTGTCATTATTTACCAGTGGATGCTGTTTAAAGCATCATAGTGATGTTCTTCCTCTAAACCTTTACTCCTCCTGAATAAATATATACATAGCATGTATATCTGCATATTTGGAGAGTAACTCCTGAGCTTATTCAAATCTGGTTTGATGATTTCCAAGACCAACCCATTAATCAAATAAAAATCTACCTTCCCGGCCAAGGTTGTTCAATTTCTAAAATTACAAAAGTTAATTTAGTGGATGACATTGATATATTTTTGCAGACCTTTAATTTTTGCTCTGCATTACAAAGTTGACTATTAAATGTTTTTTTTCCCCTCCCATCTACTTTGTTTCCTTCCGTTTACATTTAGTGCTGTATTGTGGAAATATCCTAACATTCAAACTATCACTTGGAAAAACTTCAAATAAGATTCTAAGTTGTAGAACAGACGCCCCCCCCCCCCACCCCCCTCCCCACACACACACACAGGTAGCCATTAAGCATTTGATCCTCCCTACTTTCTCTCAACAGAAGCATCATCTCATCAAGTTGTCTAACAATCCCTCAGGGCACTACTTCTTCCTTTCAAAGATGGACCTATTTTAACAATATGACAGACATACATGTGACAGCTCGAGATACAGTAGATGGAAAAGAGACAGAGAGAGAGAGAGGGGAAGAAAGTCCAGGTCATTTTAATTTAAAAATGGGTGCGTGGGTCTGCTACGTTTCCGATAGTTGATTCATGCAAATTATGTAAATTATAATGCTTATTAGGTAAAGAGAGTAACCAAAGGGAGGGACCAATGCAACAACATTTTTGGAGACACAGGAAATTGGTTCCATATAAATGCAAGAGGCCTCATTACTCATATAATGACAATATGCACATTTTATAAAAGATATATAACCTGAAATCAAATTTCACTTGCATAGGAGAGGGCCGAACTACATTCTTTCCCTTACATAGGGGAAACGACCAATGCTTCTCCCACGTTAAGTGATCACTGGAGTATTAGGAACTGCAATCAAAATGCAGATTATTTACTTTTTTCGAAATGTTCACTGCAACCAGAGGTTCAAAGTACAGCTGAACTGACAACAGTTATTTCCAGCCCTTGAGCTGAGTTTGGACGCCAGTATTGATTTAGAAGTGAAGAAATATGAATTTATGGGTTTAAGGATAGAATCATTTTTCTTATAGAGAACACAGGCACAGTCAAATACACTCGATACACACAGTAGAACAGTTACATCACGAGATCAGAGCCAACGCTTGAGCCTCACCTGTGCCCATTCACCTTTTTAAAAGAACAAGCTGCTGTTGTCAAAAGAAAGAGAAAATCCCTGGTGCTTTTTTTGCTGTTTAATGGGCTTAAAGTCCACCTTTTCACTGGCAAGACTTCAAACAACTAGAACTCGCCTTAACAGGTCTGGGCTTTCTTATGTTTCAACACTCAAGAGCAGTTAAGGCTCAAGAAAGAAAGGAAGGAAGAAAGAAAAAAAAAAAAGAGGAAAGATGAGCAAAGGGAGAAAAAGACGAGACAAGAAATGGTAAAGATAGGAGACAAAAGTAGAGAGCACATGTCTAAGGTTTCAATCAATCAAGTCTTCATCCAATCACCAGAAATGTACAGACTTCTGAAGGTGAAAAGAAATTACAGGTATTAAAGAAAAGAATAAATAACCATCAGCTGCTCTCACTGGCTTACCGCTAACGTCAACACCAGTGGGGAAAACATTTGATTTAGATTGACAGGCACATCTGCTTTCCACGACATATACCCTGTGTGTCTTTTCACCACAGCGGCCACCTTGTGATACAGAATATACAGTTGTACAGTGATGCAATTCTACACTACAACTGTGATGTGAATAAGCACCAGTTAAAAAAGGATATAACCAAGGCATTAACTGATTAAAACATCAACAAAGCAAGTTTTAACCACAAGCTGGATAAAACATGAATGTAGTGTCCGGGACGTCACCCGCCGGTTTCTAAAGAGCAGTTGTGAAGCTCAAAGCTGGTGGCTCTGGCTTTAAAGGATTATGTAGAAAGTCCACGCTAATCATAAATTAGGCAAACTGTTCGTGGAGCTGAAGTGAATATATTTTAGGTAAGATACCAGAAGTCATATGATATTGCCAAGTGAAGGAACTGGTAATTACTGGTTGAAAAAAAAAGAAAAGGCCGACATATAAATATGAAGAAATACTTCTATTTACGTCCTTTCATAGGTGCCGTCATTAGATGTGTCGAACAGCAATCAAGCAGGTGGGGATTTCAGTCTCAACAGGAAACCCTTCTGGGTCCCATTAAGATGTATCGTGCTACCTATTTAATCACAATGAACAAAGGTTCCAGGTGAACCTCTCCACATTCTATTTCATTGTTTTCTCATGGCTGGTTTGCCACAGCTTTTCCATCCCTGTCTCACCCAACAACACCCGTTAATTATAGCTATTTATTAGCCTCAAATAGCCAATTAACAAGCCGTCAGCACACCAACAAAAACACTAATCTATACGCAACACATTGAGAGATGACTCCACCAAAGATTATAACCCCCCCAAAAAAATTAAACATGGCCACCAATGTGACGATGTGTCAAAAATTAAAAAGGGTCTTTGTTTTCTTTTTCTCCGATATTCCGCTCATCCTTTTGAGGCGTTTGTTTCGGGTTCTTTTGTCTCACTTTCTCTCCTTCAATGTGTGAAGGTGTTTTTTCCCCTTTATCTTTCAGTTATTCTCTCCTTTATTTCCCAAAACTGTCCAAGGTTTTTTGACAGAGCAGTGAGTAATGATGTCGGTCCGTTCATAAATCTCTCACAGCGGTGCTACTGTAGCGACATGAAATTATCCAAACAGCAGACATCCTTGTGCAGAAAACAAGCTGTTATAAACAAAATACTCTTGTAATCAAAATACTGTCCCGAAAGGGAAAGCATCTTAACAATTAAAGGGCAGAGAAATAGCTACTTTCAAATGCCCTGATGGTTTTGGAGTTCCTTACCGTCTTATAGTTACAGATATGTTTACATAAATGTCAAGAAACCACTGTTCCACAATTTTAATCAAGGAAAAGGTTTTAGGTAGAAAAATAAAATATATGAATCACACAAGGCAGTCATTGCTAAAAAGTTAATTATATGTAGTTCATACATTTATAAAAATCATGATCACACATTACAGTGATGGCTTTTTCCTCTCCACTAAACAATAAATATTGGATTGATTTCCAACAGATATGCCGATTTGTCATTTTAAGCTTCAGCGTGGTTGACTGCAGTTTTAGGTTTGTTTGTACCTAAATGTTGTTGTGTACACATAAAGCTGGTTTATTGATTAGACGTCAAGAGCAGATTTATAGTTCTGCAGCGGTGTTATTGATGGTGTACATCTAGAGACCACTGAAACATGTCTGGCAGTAATGTGTTTTTTGTTTGTACCTTCCTTTATCGGTTTCAGATTGATAACATCCTTATGGCAAATCCTCTGGAATTTGAAACTTATTTGAGCTATCAAAAAACAATGCAAAAAAACAACGTCAATTATTACTGAAGAGCAGAATATTTCAGAACAAAAAAAACGGCAGACACACCTGCATACATTTGCATTATGTTGATGCTCTAGAGTACAAATCATATCAAACATCAGGCAAAGGGCTGAAAACAATAAAAATACTACTGTGGATTAAAATAAATACTTAAAGTTTTTCAAAGATTTCAAGAAAAGACAACATGGGAATAACCAGTCACACAAACGCATACAAAGAATATAACACGGCTAAAAAGCCCAATAAACAAACTTGCTGTCACTATTTTTACTGCCTTCATTTAAACCCTAAATACTTTCTTCCACACACACACACACACACAGACACACACACCCACAGCTGGAGTCCATTAATATATCACTTTTGCCCCCTACTGTGCCCCAGTTTTTGTAACTCAGCTTTAATGAAAAAAAAGTCTTTACAGTCGCGATCCCACATTTGGCCCTATACACACACACAGCTCATTTACAGGGCCATGTGTGCAGTGTGTGTGTTTACCTATTTTATGTGTATATGCGTGTATACACTGATTATGCACCCACATTGCATCGCTGCTTGCCAAGGACACGGTATGTGTGTGTTACTATTGTCCAAGTCTTGGAAAATGTTTACATGCACACAAGAAACCATTAGTAGGCACCTTACGGTAAGAAATCAAATAACTTGTTCACACAACACTTTACTGTAAGACTCATGTTCACATAAAGCAAGTCAGTATTCTTTCAGTAAACCTAAAAGGACAGTTCACCCCAAAATAAAAATAAATACGTATGTTTTTCCTTTTACCTAAGGTGCTATTTTTTTTAAATCAAGTTTTGGTGCGAGTTGCTAATACGTTTGAGTAATCGGTTCATAATATTTTGAAATAAATATTTATTTGCCTCTATGAGCACCACAAGGCAAATGTCATATAGTCCTACTATATTTGAGAGAAGGCAGACATCTCTAAAAAAAAGTCACGCAAAAAACTATCTAGATTGATAAATCACACTACAGCTAAGTGGAAACAACCACCTTAAATTGGTTAAGTGTGTTTATTTTAATTGTTTGCAAGTAAATATGTGCAACCTTATCTTCTGGACCCTAAGATTCTTTGGTAATTGCCGACTTTACGGATAGAAAGCAGATGTGGAGTGAAAAGTCAGACTGGTTTTATTAGCCTCTGAAGAGATAGATGGGTCAACTAAACGCTGGCACTAGAACTCTTTATTTTGGGAAGAGCGACAGAGTTGGCTTTAACAACTTGTGCAATTTCAGAGGCATTGAAGCAACCATGTCTCTGTAAAAACACACTTTTCAGGGATAGTTTAAATGAAAACTGGGACTGATTGCAAAGACAGACTCAACAGCAAAACTGAATAGTTCATTTTCTTTTGAAAAATAAGTCTGTAGGTAATAAACGTAACAACAACTAAATGGAAATAAGCAGTTTAGAACATGCTTCTAATGGTTTCATTAAAGCAGGGTGAGAAAAAGCCAGACACATTTTGTACCACGGTGCCGTTTGAGGCATACTGGATTTTCTTTGGACAAGTGGATAACCTGTAAATTTACATTGGCCAAGATAAAACTTCCACATAAAATCCATAAGTAAACACGAGGTTTCAAATGGTGTGAACATGTAATTTACAATGGAAGATAAGCATTCCAAAGCTTGTTAAATGAGAAGCTACGGTAACTAACAAAAGCAACTGGTGTCGTGAGCAAAGTCATCTATCCTACACAGATTGGATGAGTTAGTCCTCCGTCTTGACAAACTGTGGCACTGTGAATGTGAGATACTGCGATAAGCCGAGATTTAAAAGGAGAGGTGAATCCAATCACCAGTATTAAATCCCACGTGACATTTACACACTAAATAACTCTTTCTGAACAGAGGTCTCTCTTTTCCTAGTGGGTTTGAAGTGAACATGGAATGAAAAAGAGATGCAGTTGAGATCCCTAAACAGCATGGGAGTAAGGAAGAGAGGGAAAAAAAGGAAAGTCCAAACATGGTTTTAGCCAGTAGCCTGGAATCATGCATCTGAATTTCCATATAGATTGTAGTGAGTTTCGTTGAATCAGGCTTCTAATATTTCTAATGACAGGCTATGTTAAGCAATCAGGCACAGACAAACAATTACTAGGGTTGCTAAGCCTGCATAAATGCATATGTAAAAACACATATATTCCATCATTTGCATGCTCTCACACTGGTTCAACGGTAGGCAAAACATTGAAATGGCACACATATGCATTCTGTACACAAACAGGGACAAAAAGAGAGCACACATCCTGTATTATTAGCTGTGATGATGACCTGCATATGGCACAGAGTGACCTTTATTCAGTATGACCCCTTGTTAATAGCCCAGACAATCTGGGGCTAGCAGGGATCATGTCCGCCAACGTGATTTTATAGGCTCTCTTCTAAAAACAGCCTGCCGGAAGCGCTTGGTAGCCTTTTGGAGGCAAATTCAGCTGAGAGGCTTTGGATGCGCTTGGTTGCTACGGTACAGCATAACACGGAAGTAAAAATGACGGCCCAAGGCGCAGTTCTTGCTCCGGATGAAGTATGTTTAGGGAGATTTTGGGGGCAAAGAAACATGTCGGTGAGTAGCTCACCATCATTTGGGTTAGATTCAGATCAACTTTAGCCCACACGGGGAAATTCGTTTGGCAGAGTGCTCCAGAAATGAGGACACCATCAAGTTTACAGTAAAGACTATAGCATAACACACTAATTGGGGATTGGCTTTCGTCGGGCGAATTCTCTGTCTGTGCATTGACTTTGCATGGGATCTGCTCGCGTGAAAAATTCGCAACGCGTTGGGTGTGAACGCAGCATAAGTCTCTAATAAGTGACTCAACAGCGTTCAGTACAAGTAAGAAGTGAAGTGAGAGAAAACCCAAACAAGTCTCCAATTATCTATCTTACAGATAAATGCCTATCAGCTGGATGCAAAAAAATGCATTTCTAGGTCATTTTTGAAAAGCTCTGAAACAAAACAATATAAAAAGCTAAATCTCTTCTGGTACCACATGTTGTATTATAGTTGAACATTGCCTGATGCTGGATAGAGCAATATACCAATAGAGCAAAAGAGAAGTTAATTGCAGCCATTTTCACACCTCAGTCATTACCAGTTGTTCCTAGTCCTCCTATTAACACAAGATGTGTTATATTTTATCGTGCCCTATATACCGTTTGGTTGAGTCATTTTAAAGAAGGGAGTGAATCCACTTAGCCAGCCAAGCAGCTGCAGAATATAGAAGGTAATACGCACACAAAAACACACCTTTTCAAATGAGAAAATGAATTGGAGAACTATTGACTGAATCAGGACAAATTCCCACTCCTGTCTCGGAAACCATTTAGCAACACAGGGCCCAACACCTCTCCGTCATTCATTTCTCTCTCCCTCCCACTGCCCCTCCATTCAGATGTCAATCCCACAGCATGCTGCTTTCCTCTGGCCCGATGCTGTGTGTGTGTGTGTGTGTGTGTGTGTGTGTGTGTGTGTGTGTGTGTGTGTGTGAGAACCTGTCTGTACTGATGTGAGTGAATAACACACATGCTGATGCCTTTGGCTCAACAAATGGAAGCAATCAACAAGCAATTACAGCACACACTGTGTCACTTTGAGGAACAGAGTGCGAGTGAGAAAGAGGGAGTGAAAGAGCATATATTTCCCTGAGATTTTACGATAAAAGGAGAAAGAAATGTTTCAACAAAGCAAGCCACCTGAGCCACTTTTCTCCCCGGGCCGATCTTCATTTCCCTATTCAAGTCATTTATACTAAGTGAACTAATAAAACTGTTCTTAGACTAGCAAAGAATACATACAACAATAATATCCTTTTATTTTTCCTTTTGGGCTATACAACCTTGGGACAATGGAAAGACAGGAAGAAAGATTTGGTTGAGTGCGCTCTAATGTTTTCAGCAGCAACCTCCATTACTGTGACTAGGTGAAATGGCTATTTTCATGTCATTGTAAATCTTACACGAAACACACAATTTAGGGATTAAAGACTGAACCACCGCATAATAAAAAGTGCCTTGGGTTTGGACGGGTGTGTCTGCCACTGAAAAGCAGCTCCGCTCGGGTAGTTTTATTTTGTTACGGTTAAGGCATTTCTTGTCTTACTGTTGTATCACAAATAGTAGCTCAGAAACCGTTGGCGCCACACTTTCTATGGATGTAGGGAGGGATGCAACGGTACCAAATGAACCGACAGCTTTTCAAACCAAATCGTATCACGGGCCACACACTTCAGCCACTCTCACAATGGCCAGCTGAGGATTGTTTGCATATACAAAAAGGTGGTGAAGCATATCATTTCCTAATGCTACAGTTTTTAAAAGCATTATGATTTTGCTAAATGTGTGCTTGTTTGTAAAAACACAACAAACACAAATCAACACACACAGGCTCAGTAAAAGGACGCGTGCAGAGTCGACTGCTGTTTGTGTGTCATGGATGTCTCTGGAACAAACGCAATGTAGCTATAATGTGTTGCTGCATAGATTAGAACAACTAAAGAACCGGAGAATATTTCAAAGGCAAATGTTTGTTTGGCACCAAATGGACTAAAGTAGTAATTATGGAGGCTCACATGTGTGTGTCGTACTTTTGTGGGGCCATACATGTGTATGAGTTGCGCAAGTCCCTGTTGAGTAACCTTGACAGATTGAGAGCATGTATATATGGCCATACTGTTCTACTGTACAGTAGCCGAGGAAAACCGGGTCCTTGGCAAGCAGCGATGCAATGTGGGTGGATAATCAGTGTGCGCACACATACACACACATACGTGACAGTGTGCAATATTACCATGCACATATCTTAAGCCTCAGATACACTTTCCACGAGCTGACGTGGAATTGTGACGAGGAAACGTTTTGATCGTTTACACGCGAGCCGACATTTTAAAAGCTCCTCAAAGTTATCCCATTGTTTTATGCCCGTCCCCGTCGTTGGATGTGCACGGAGAGGCCAAACTCTGCGGCACAGAAGCCCCACGAGGGGCCGTTCCTCAGGGTGAGGCGACCTTTTGGCTGTGCGGACCCTCGGGACACTCGAGGACGCGCCAATCACACTTTAGCCCGGGGAAAGCCACGAAGGAATTCTCTCAGCTGGTGTCTAAACTTGGTCATAGAAAGCTCCTCTAAATATTAATTGGACATTCATCAGGCCGCAGACTTGCTTTTAATCAGACTGCCATAGAAAAAAAAAATCCCAGAGATCTCAGAAAAAGTGAATGTTAAGTCTGATTCTGAAAGTATAAAACTAGTAAGAACAGATATATTATTAGACAATGGCGCATGTTTGGGAGCCAAAACAGATGGGCGTGATTTCCCCCGTGCTGGCAAAAAGTGTTGCATCAGAATCCTGGTGTGTTTTGGAGAACAAGCGACTCTCCCTTTTTTCTTTAGATTTCTAGTTTCCTAATTATATATAAAAAGACCCACAATCCTCATGACAAATGTACCCCACAAATAAAAACAAGCTCAACCTCAGTAAGATAGGATCAGGGCCTTTAGATTCTGATAACTTTGCTGTCACATCCTAACAGTATTGTCCAGTTATCCTACGTCTACATACCTTTTCCTCACATGATCTTTTCAATAACGACTGTCTTTTACATTTTTAAACAATAGAATCTTGTTGTAGTGAAGGAGACTGTGTGTATTTCCAGTGTTTGAGTATACGTTTCTTTTATACAAGTCTGAGTTGCATATACTTGAAAAATAAATCAGACTAAATTTGTTTTACAAATCAGTCCAAGAAATTCACGTTTCAACTCATTAAATCATTATCAGTTCATATCCCTCTTTCCTTTCATGTAAACCAGCTTAACCAGTGTTTTTTTATTTTTAAAAGATATCCAAGAGTTGTTCCAAAAATACTTTTTTTTTAATTGATATTGGTTCGCGCAAGTTGCTTCATGTTGCTATAGATCTGGCACATGAAATCCACATAATAAAGTCTCTTAATATACAATATGCTATATTCTTCTGGAAAGTCAATACAAAGATTGTCTATAATTGTTTATTATTGAGTAATAAATCATCATATAGCACTTATAGCACATCTACTAACATATGTTTGGGGAGTGAGGGTGTTTATGTGTGCTTATTCTCTCTGTATACTATTTACAAAGTTAGTATGTGCATCAGCAGCTGCTCAGCAAATACTGAAATGTACTCTGTAGACTACAGCTGGAAGATATTCCATCTTCATCATCCAAGGCTAATCATATCAGAGTCTTAGTATCTGAAGACACTGAAAAAGATTCAATAAACCCATGCAGTGAGATAGTGACAGGGCGTGAAATGCTTTTCAGAACAAATCTTGTACAGCAACATTTATTTTTCCCAGAATGCATCCTAAATGAACATTCAAAGCAACCACAATTATAACATGTCTATGTGCCGCTGAGTCCATCATAATTACCAAAGAAATGGCACAGAAGTTGCAGTTATCAGCATATACAAATACAAATAATGGCAAGATAGTCAACTATCTTTGTATGGAAGCAACAAAAGAGCCCAGCTCACAGTACCTTTAAAGCCTCGCATTTACATAATGTAAGACATTTCCAGACGTACTAAGAGCCGTGCTGAACCAGACAGGCTGAGCAGAAGAATGGCTTTCACAGAATAGACAGAAAGAGGCGGATGGATGGAGACGAGTAGGAATGCACGGTAAGAAAGTAAATCACCATAACCAATATTTCTGTCTCCTATTTTCTCCTCCTTTCACTCCCTGCCTCTCTTGCCCTAAATAGTCTGTTAATTAACGAAAGAGAAGAAAAAATAAATAAAGTGAAGCAAGCTCGACAAAACGGAGGTTAGGTTTTCATAACAATGCAAAACAACAGCAGCTTAAAAAAAACAACCTCATTCTGCAAAATAAAAGTAATTAAAATTGCCAAAAGGGAAAAAAAGCTGAATGCTAATTGTTCAGTTTAGCAACGTGCAAAAATTATGAAAAAAAAGTGAGAGAGAGCGAGAGAATTGTTAGACTAATTACTTTTTTTTCTCTTCCCTTTTCTTCAAAGATGCATAATGATGTCAACTTTTATGAGGCAAACTGAGATTTCAGAATAACAAGTGGGGAAGTTTATTGAGTGTTAATACGTGTTTTAATTTGTGGAAATGCCTCCTTTTATCTTGTTAACCATTAATTATCAGCCTTTCATTTACAGTCGCTATACCTCCCGTTCTATTTCTGCCTCGTGAGGTCGGCAGGTGCACCGGGCCATGTTGACAGCTTGTCCCTCTTCTCTTGCCGCAAGGAAAACTGTCACCCCTGTCATTCAGGCCTATGAACACAGCATGGAGAATGTATGCATGTGTCTGTGTGTGATCTCAGGAGACTATGACAGTGAGAGGGGGGGGGGGGGGGGGGGGCGCAACATTAGAAACAGCTCAAAGCTCGGACACTCTCACATACTTTAAGTTTGCTGAGAATGACTAAAGCGGGACGGGAAGTTTCACAACCTCAACCTGGAAGGGCAAAGCCCCGAGGGAGCTAAACTCTCTTCCAGGTGACGCGGCGATGCAGCAAAGAAAAATAAGTCTTGGTGTGTGTGTGTGTGTATTCATACACTTTGTGACGACACACATGCACACAGTTGCACACGAGAGTTAAGTGTGGTCACTTTTCAAAACAATAGCTGGAAAAGCATGCCAGTATCACTGTGGATCCCATTAATGAATCCAAATGGGAATAAAATGTGAACACAGAGGCCGATAAGAGAGAGAAAACAAGGTCGCAAACAATTAAATTGCCAGCTTACAATCTCCCAATTAAATGGTCCCTCCATTAACAACTTAAAACTCAGCTGTGATCAAAGCTTGAAAATAGTGGCTGTATTTGATCACATTTATAAATGTGTGTCTGTGAGTGCATGTGAACAAAGACCAAACTGGCGGTTTGGCTCAAACGGCTCAAGTACAATTTTCAGACATCTAGTTACTGGTTATCAATACAAGAACATGCATATGCTTTCTCACTGACAAATGCTTTCTTACTCAGATAAACACAAATCATGAGGTAGAAGATGCAACAATCTGAGCCTCAAACTCTGTCCTGGGACTAAAATGGGGTTGGAGACCTGTACATGTCAAAAGTATACCAAACTTGTTTTAAGGGTAAGGCACCACCACTCATGTGGGACTCACACACAAAAACAAGAGAGAACCTGTATTCCAAAACAAAACACATGGCTCCAACATGGCTCAGTGGGTTACAGTCAAGGCCTTAGAGAGCCCGTCTGTGTGTGTGTAGTGTCTGAGAGAGAGTGTGTGTGTGTCCAGTGAGGGGCATTGGCCTTCGACAAAGTGCTCCGCCAGCTTTTTGCCCACTGGTCTTTTCATTGCTGATGGATGGGCCATGTTCAGCACCATCTGGCTATAGGATATTTCACATTAATCATCACACACACACACACACACACACACACACACACACACACACACACACACACACACACACACACACACACACACACACACACACACACACACACACACACACACACACACACACACACACACACACACACACACACACACACACACACACACACGATGGATACAATTGTCTATATATAAATGAACACAAGAGAAAAACATCTACCTCAGACAAATTTATAGTTACAACACTGTTTAATATGTAGAAGTGACGTGAAAGAGAAAAAGATGGAAAACGATTGACAATGCAAAAGTAAATGAAGAAAAAAAACTATTGAATTGACGACCCATTGTCATTTAAGTTTCAGATAGCCGTTTTTCACATGTGATTCAGAGCTAGCCACACAAAAAAACAATTAATTCAATTAAAAACATTGTTTCATTTGGTGGGTAGCCTGGAGCTAAGGGACAATAAAGTCTAATTAACCCACCACCCCCGCCCCGACTCAGTCTTTCTTCATGACCTTTTCAAACCTATAGAAGGATGCATATCAACATAAATAGCTGTACAAATGTCGACCGTCCCTTTAAATCTATGCCTCTCTCATTATTTATTTTTCGCAATAACTCGCACACACACGCACACGTACGTACACACACACACGTACACACACACACACGTTAGTAAACACATAATAATCCCTACATAGACTGTAAGCTAGAAGGCCAGACACCCAAGGGAATTTAACGTAAAATGAGGGACATTATCAGACTTCATTTATTTCTATCTAACGGCTGTATGAGCTTAATACCAAGCTGATTTGCCTCAACATTTCCACGGTTTATGGACATGGGCAAGAAGAGGAAGAAATGTGGTTTATCTGGATGGAAGTATGCTTGACATTAGATTTATTATCATTAAATCATATCTCATGGCTATCTGGGTTTGTAATGCGAGGGGATTTATTTGCACAATCTGGAAAAAGAAAAATACCTTCAGGAACATGGCTGTAAGTTGTGCTGCATGGAAAATGTACAAGAAACCTGCTTGACATGTTGAACATATTCATGTATGAGGGCTATCAGATACCATACCATAAACACAAATATATATATATATATATATATATATATATATATATATATATATATATATATATATATATACACACACATACACACGTGTTTTTGATCATAAGGTCTGGGGCTCTGACTGCAGCCATGTTTCATCTAGAGCCTTAACTTTGGGATGGAACGGGGTCTTTGTCTCTGAGGATCTCAGGCTGCACATCGGCTCAGAGTGAGTTAAGAGGTCTAAGAACTGGCGAGACAATAGTGTATTAAAGTGGGACACAACGTCTGTCTTTTAGTAATAGAACCCTGCCCCTTGT
Organism: Cyclopterus lumpus; assembly: GCF_009769545.1. Classification (NCBI taxonomy): domain Eukaryota; kingdom Metazoa; phylum Chordata; class Actinopteri; order Perciformes; family Cyclopteridae; genus Cyclopterus; species Cyclopterus lumpus. Next base: position 6,412,266 of record NC_046981.1, read on the forward strand.
TTGTCATTTCACTGAGATATATACAGTATATATATATATATATATACACACACACACACACACACACACAGATTTTATTATTACGGAGTAATTAAAGAAACAGATATGTTGTGTGTACCTTCACAATATTATCATTGTTGGTGCCTACATTGAATCGTCTTTTCAGGGTTCATGAAGCGGTTTGTATGTGTAAACACATACTTGAGGCTAAAACTGGACTACTTCTTGGGCTCGGTTGGACATGAACAATCTAATCAGCATGTTGTCAGAGCATTGAGCACATGAATGCGTAAAGGAACACATTGTTCAGTTATATTTGAGAGATGGAGAAGCTCAGCAAAGCAGGCTTAGTGCAGTCCACTTTCTCACAGTTAATTGCTATACTGCCCTGGGAATCGTACTTGAGGAGAAAGCATGTTCACAAATACTAACTAACTGATTTAGATGCAAACCTGTTAATGCGTTATAAAGATATTTACTGCTAACTTTGCTTGATTCACATTCCCTGCATGCGTGCATGTGTGTTCCATGTGGACTATTGCTACTGTGTGTGTGTGTTTAAGTGTGTGGGAGGCAAAGACCCCTGCCTGCCACAGTGAAGACGTGATCACTCTCATATCCTTTTAATTAGTGTGTAACATGTAACAACAGCACCAAAGGCACAAACTCCTCGAGAGGTATAATCTCTACAAAAAAAGAGAGAAATGAAAAAAAAACTTGGCCAATCTAAAACTTTGCTAAAAGGCTTCAATCACCGACATGTTCACAACATTTACTCTGCAAGAGCAAATTCTATTATTTATTATGATAAGCAAGTAATCACTACTATTCACACCACTACTCAAGACATTGTGATCACAGTAAAAACAAAGACGAGGTCGGAAATGTATTTGCCTGGAAGTAGCCATACAAAAGAACCCATAAAAGTCTAATGTGTCAAAATACCATTTTTCGTTTGCATGACGGCAGAAAAATGTGGTGACAGCTGTTGTCATGGGCTTGTCACTTTCAGAAGGACATCTTTATATAAGAACGCAGCACGCACACACACACACACACATTGCTGTCACAGAGGTCTCATCATCATGAGAATGCTTGAAGAGAGGCATATTCAATCTGCTGTCAGATGTTAACCTCATAATGGATGGGCCTATACACACACACACACACACACACACACACACATACATACAGTTGATTTCAGAATTCAATCTCTCACTCTCACACGGTCACAATGTAATCAGGAACAAACACTTGAGCTGTCCTCATCAACTAGATTGCTGACAAGAGGTGTCCATCTTGAGGAGACAACAAACTCATCAAAGCTATAAAGTCAATATGATAAGTGTGACCTACAACCACATTTGATGTCAAGTGAAGGCTTCTGGGAGAGAGGTGAATGAGGCTCAATACTCAGGGCTCTCTCCATTAAGGAATAGGCAGATGTGAAGAGAAAAATTAAAAAGCAACACATTTTAAGGGTTTAAGAAACCTACACCAGCGAAGTGATCCAGGGACATAAAGATGTCTTACCTTGTGGTCATAGGGGTTGTATGAGTGGAATAGTTGGGACAGCTCTTTAGTCCTCTGCTTCTTCTGTAAACAATTAAAAGAAATACAATACAGTTTAGTTTTAAAAGCCACACAATGCATGTAAAATACAGCTAAAAAGACTATAACAAACGGAGCTTGATGTAATTGTGTAATTGTGTATGTATATATACACACAATTACACAATATATGTGTATATATATATATATGATGGTCATTTACTCATCCATTGTCTTGCAGTTGGAAAAATACATTTTGTCATAAATATGGACACAGTACAGTTTCACTCATGTTAACTTAAAAAGATGGGGAAAAAAATCACTACGGCAGACTATGTAGCCTACAGTAATTCATAAAATCTGTAAAATATGGATTGAACAGTGGGTGAAAAAAATGTGCCCACCAGCTGTAGCAAAAAATATTACTCATTCTCTCATTTCATTCCATCTCAAAGTCTGGCCTTAACCTTGCATGTCCTTAATGTGTAATAAGGAGCACACGCGTGAGACATGACTGTTTGATGTGTGGCGGTTGTTAATGCAATCAGTTACATGAGGCCGATGCAGTTACAAAGAGTGCTAATTAGCTTGCTGATTAGGCCATGTCTGGCTAAGGGGGAAGGATATAAGCTACAGTAGCTAAAGGGAGTACGCATTCATTGCTATGCTCTCTCCCTCTGTCCTTTCAGCGTCTGTAAAGCGCAAAAAGATCCAATGTCCCTAGGCCTAGATCTGTACATATGGAGCAGACAACCTACAAATCGTTCTGCTATCACACACAGGCATCATTATAGTGTGACAGTCAAATGCAGCTAGAGGATGTGGAATAGAAAGGGATGGATGCAGAGAAGGAAGACACATCTGTTTATATTTAGAGGTGTGCGTGGTCAAGTTGACAGAGTGACAGGGTAATGTCCTTCCCGAGACAAGCAGAGTGGACAAGGTATGAGTGGGTGAGGTACAACAGGAAGAAAACAAAGGGAACGGAGCAGTGGAAAAGAGACGACGTGGCAAGCAAAGTGAACACAGCAAAGTCAGAGGCATGAAGGTGAACTAAAGGCGATAGGGTAGAAGTGTTTAAAGGCGGTGATTGACTAGCACTTTGACTTTGTCTGGGGTTCCGTCTGTGGCGAGGCACATCCTTTTATCACTGCACCTATCGTCGCTCCTTGTCCTACTCTATATTCCTTCCATCTGTGTTTTCCTTTGCTTCTTTTCCTTTTACACGCTCCATTTATACCCATCTCTTACTCAATTTCTGTTCACCCAGGGCTCCCCTGATCCATACAATCCTTTAATCATTGGCCCCGTCCGTCTACCAGCCTCTCGTTCTGGTTTTCACCCGATTCCCTCTCTCTGTCAAAAGGCTCTCCAGAAACTCAAAATCCTCTCTTTTCTCGCTTTCTTTTGCCTTTCCACCTCTCCCCTCAGTGCTCAACCTCTCCCTCGCTCGCCGCGTTTTTCTCCAGTGAGGGGAAACTCATACTAATCATTCCATCTCCACTTTCTCAGCCATCCTTCCCCTTATCAGTCTGTCCCTCTACATTCTTTCTCTGCCTGGAGCACCTTAGGTGAGAGCAATTCTCTCATCACTGCTCCTCAACACCATTCTCTCTCTCTCTCTCTCCTCTTTCCCGCCCCTTAATCACTCTCACCACCACTCTGTATTCGGTGATGCTCAACAGAGTGTGTGTTTGTGTGTGTCTATAAGACAGATGTAACCGCAGGTAAGGATTTCTCAACCGCCAATGGGCTCCCAGCAGAATCTATCCACACACACACACACTCCTACAAAAACCCACACCACAGGCTCACATCGCAACATGTGCTCCCACATTGATTCACACAAACACAAGCTGCAAGAAAAAGGACACAGATGTGAAAACATGCTGAATACAAGGTAATTCTAATGCCAACTTAAAGAGAAAAGGAAAAAAAGATAACAAAACAGATCACAGAGAACAAACCAAATGGTGAGAGAAAGGGAGCTCTACTTCTGAATTCCTACCATGAACAATTCATTACTTGTAATCTTACAGCCGTGTAGTTTTCTAAAATGATGTTGCCACTTTCACGGAGGTTAGGAGGTGGACATTTCTTATGGAAAAAGATCGCTTAGGGGAAGTTCTCATTACCCCACAACAGCTGTTGCCGGGTTGCCCTTGAGCAGAAACGTGTTGCACCCCGTACCGGGGAAACGGAGGTGTGTATTTTACTGCATTTACAAAAAACAAATAATTACATTGATGCCTTTACTTTCCAATACTTTTCTGAAAAGAAAAAAATACAGAGCTGAAACCTGTATAACAAACTCTATGTAATATACTCTATAATAAACAGCTCTAACATGATGTAAGAACACCCTGTGAAGCCTCAATGGTTCATGTAGATCCGCCGCCTCTCAGAATTAAAGATGGAATAGAAGAGGTAACAATGACTTGCACAATAAAGTGTCAGTGTACAGGTACGTGTGTGCATCTGTGTTCATCAACCAGAGAAATTAATCGAGCATGCCATCAGGGTTATGTTAGAGACAACCCGGCAATGCAAAGCCACTGTGAGTGTGTATCGGTGGACCTGTCACCGTGGTGATGATGAACGATGGTTGTAACCATTCTGTCCATCTGTTGTTGCCCACAGAGACGGATGCTGCGTCTAACGGGAAGTGACATTACATGTATACACAGACTCCAAACACATGCAGGAGCCGTGGAGACAGGAGCACACACTCTGGAGCCGGTACGATTAAAAAAAATATACACGCTTCATAAAAAAACACTGCTGTTCAACATGAAAACTATTTTGTGTCAAATATCTACGCAATGCTGTGGAGCTCTGAAGGCAAGATATGCAATTATTTAATGCAATTACACTGACTGAGCGATGATTTCATGTCTTCAGAGTGGCGGCTTCTTAAAAGGTATTTAGTCAAAATGATCAAGCAACTAAAGACCTAAAAGACTAAAAATACTCTAAAATGTCCATGAACTTATCAAGTGATTGAAGTTATAGTCAGTACAGATGTTTACTCGTGTGATTTCATCATGTTTGCATGTTGTAGCTGCGTGCTTTAAGATCGTTATCTATCAAGTGATTGAAGTTATCGTCAGTACAGATGGTTATGTGCGTGATTTCAGCACGTTGTAGCTGCATGCCTAAAGATTGTTATCGGCAAACACTCTCAAAGGTTTGTAAGACAGTGTTTTTGTGTGTGTTTTTGTGTGTGTGTGTGTGTGTGTGTGTGTGCATGCAAACACAACCAGCAAGGCCATCCTCTCGGTTTAATGTTTGTGGACTTAATGTGTGATTCTCTGATACTGGGCCGTAGAAATGTGTGTGTGTGTCCATGTATGTCAGTATGCCTGAGTGTGAGTGTGTTGTGGGGCAAGGTAACAGTGATCTTGCCTCAGCCTACACTGCTTCAGGCTCACCAGCATGTGCCCATTGGTCTTTCCCTAATGACAGACAGATGTTAGTGCTATAGAGCCGACACCCCCGGCGCTTGTGTGCTATATTACTCCAAGATAAACCGTAGGCATAATCTGTGTGTGGTTGTGTTCATGTTAACACTTCCTCAAGGCATGACAATGAGAGTGGGTACCAGGGCGATGCTCTGTATGCGTGTGTGACCCTTTTTCCTCTACGCAGAGGTCACCAAGTTCCAGCTATGTCAGATGTGCTGCATGTTCTGTTGAGTGAGGTGTCCATAAGGCATACTGTTAATTGTTATTACATGGAGAGAAAGACTTAACGTTTGATTTTGAATCGCTACTCAAGATCCAGCAATGCGATATGCTAAATATAGACTGGAATAGGATCTTCATTATCAGCAAAGATGACAAACATACTGTGATTTCCAGGCGTAGATAAATGATCATGAAGATAGGAGGTGGAGCTACTAGTAGCTGGCCAGCTGTTTCTCTTTGACAGCTGCCACACTGGTGCCTTGTGGGTAATGGAGTTCTTAACCAATTACAACCAGGGGAAATCAAAAACACTGTCCCACTAGAATAGCTAATCTCCTTCTTGATCCCTTTTGCTCCAGCAGCTGCTCATTCTCACCCACCCCTTGCATACCAATAGGCCTACCAACACAGACAGACACACACACACACACACACACACACACACCGTCACTGCCCAAAGTCCATTTATCAAGGCTAAGTTCTAGCCACCTGGGGATGATCATGGAGATCCAAGCTAATAGCATTCACATCCCTTTATTCTCAACATGCTCCCTCCTCTCCCTCCATCCCTGTGGTCCCCCATTCTCTCCATCTGCCTCAGCTCTCCCCTCCATTATTTCATATATCATATAATACAATAGGTAATAAGTTACACCTACAGATAGCTCGAAACACCTGGACCACATCGCAGCTGGACGCGCTCCAGCTCTACGGGGTTTCATTGCTTCACTCACTTACTGAGACAAATCTATCCTTCTGATTTTCTATTCAAATATGTGTTTTTGTAACAGTAAAATGAAATAAATTTTAATATGATCAACATAGTTAAATTATCAAATATTAGTACTAATAGAGTATGTTTTTTTTTCTTCTTACTTTAGATGAATTTGTTGTCACTACTTCAACTAAGTGCTTATGTCTTGGCAACACTAACAAGAAGTGTGTGCTATTATATTAACTGTTACATATTGATAATTATTTCGGCCAACTTCAGTTTCTATATTATAGGTAATTTGAATAAAACATTTGTTCAAAGCAATTCATCAATAATGCAACGGAATAATGACTAACCTCGTTTCCTGGAAGATACAAAGCATGTGTCAAACCAACCCCATCAATTTTTATTATCTAGTCCTGCCTATTACCCTGAGCACACACACACACACACACACACACACACACACACACACACACACACACACACACACACACACACACACACACACACACACACACACACACACACACACACACACACACACACACACACACACACACACACACACACACACACACACACACACACACACACACACACGTGACAGTGTGTGACTTTGGGTGTATTGATCAATCATTAACCAGCTCATCATACAGAATGTCCACTGTTTCCAAAAGACTTCATCCTATGTCCCACCACCTTATACCAAAAGCTCACCTCTAGACACGTTCCAATGGTGCAATGCATGGTGTGTTACACCTTGCTTAGAAGTTCAAAACCCCTTTGGATCCATCTGTCCTGTAAGGTTTTTGAGGAACATTAAATAACTGAAAAAGGTGTTTCAATACAATCTCCGTCGATTAAAATCTGCTTCACCTTATAGTGACGCAAATATCGGCAAAGGCAAATGTCTGCGTACAATACAGATAAGAAAGGTTCAATATCTGTGCTTGATTTTAATGGGCAGAGTGTGCTACATTTGTAAGATCAGTGTAAACTAGGTGAGCACTCATAGTGGCCAATTTAATGAGTGGCAACTTGTTCCCCTTTAGGTCCCACAATGGGCATCTCCCTGTAGCTGTTACTTTCCTCCATCCTTTCTCCTTTTCAGATTCTTCCTCCTTCCTTACCTTCGCTCCCTCCCTCTCTCTCTCCCTCCCTCTCCCTCCCTCTCTCAGGCCTCCTTCTGTCTGTGCTTCCTACTCCATCTAGTTCTCCATCCATCCCTCCTGTGGCTATTCAACACAGTTGTGTTCCAGACAAACCATCTGGTGCACTTTATTAATGACTGACCCTACATGGCCTAGACATCGCTGAGCTGCCACCACTTGCTGTGTGTGTGTGTGTATCTGTCTGTAGGTCTGTGTGTGTATATGTGTGCAAGAACAGGTGCATGTTGACTGATGATGTGATGTTATGGGCAGCTTTAACCACCGATGTAGGTGTACTTGTTAAAGGGAGCCTAACAGACTCTTTCTCTCATCTTTTACTTTTCTCTGTCAAGCTGAAATATACTCACAATTAACTTAAATTTAAACATGAAGATGACCAGTGAAAATGGCTATTAGAAATGCAGGATCAAAATGGGATGTGTGGTCTTATTTTAGGCTAAAAACAAATACACAATTGTTAAAGATTGTTGTGATTCCTAGTGACTCGTACTCATTAAATAAACAATAGGAGTAGTTGCAAAATGACTTCATGTGAACAAAAAGGCTGATTTGGCAATAGTACATTTCCACAAGAACCAGCAATATGCTACATTCTGATCATCAAAGAGCTGCTTTTTGAACAAAGGATAGATGTGTGTTGTCATCCAAAGTCAGTTGAGAAACAGATGGAGGAAAAACAAAGGAGAGGGTAAAAACCCTAAGAAGAAGAGAAGCAGTGATGTGGTTGTCCCGGGACTGATCCCTCCAAGACACACTTCTCCTCGGAGAATGAAGAAACATCGGAGAAAAAGAGAATGACTGATGAAGACGCTCCACTTGAAAGAGATGTGCCAGTACTTTCATGGTAAAGAGAGCGAGTGGCAATGCAAGAGCAGACACAACATGAAGGATATTGTATAGCATAATGTTGTGGGTCAAACTCAAGAAAAAGGTCAAAGAAAACATTTCAGCATGCATGCGTTTGTTAAGAAGCACGTTCAGGAATGTGAGAACTGCTCCATTGTGTTGCATGCAAATATGTATCAACGTCTTTGTAAATAGGATGCTCACATTTAACGTGACACAATAGTGCAACATGATTAAATGTCTATCAAGGTAATGATCTACGTGAGCAACGATGAATGAGCCAGAACAGTATAGCGTTATGCTTATTTAGCAGAATTAAATGAACAAGGAGCGGAACTTAATTTGACCAAAATATGTATTGTGCATCAATACATGGAAATAAAGACGCATACAAAGTATATTGAGCAGAAACTAGAAGTAACACTGCAATGAATATAGTGGTTTAGTGAGCCAATTAACGTCTGTATGTTGTCAACAACTGACTCAAATAAAGAACTGAATTGAATAATATGTTTTCAAATTGATCTGGATGAATTATAAATAGTACATAAATAAATGTTCTTCTCTCGTTTCAAGTAAAATAAGGAATGTATTTAAGAAGCTTTTGTAAAATGTGATGCTTTGTATTCTGTGCCTCAATTTCAGATGCGAGTGGGTAAAAGCCGTGTGCTTTGTCTTATTTAATATCTAAGAAAATGACGTTTAACACCTTTTAATGGACTTAATTGTAGCTAGGTCTATTTTTTAAAAACTTTAAATATTTTAATTTTTTTCTTGGTTATGACAATAAAACTGTATTGGTTCTAAGGTTTGCAAAAAAAAAAGAAGAGAAAAAACAGCAGACTTGGACACAATACTCTGCATCTGATGTATAAAAGAAGAAACATCTTACTGAAGCAAAGGAACCAGAACAAACAGAGCCATAAGTCAAGTTTGCATGTGTGTACCTTTTCTGTACATCTGTCTCGGGTCATGTTTTCTGCTTTGCAGCAAATAGCATTTTTCTGAACTTACAAAACACAATTCACAGTCCTGCACTTCCGATTCTGAAGTTATTGTCTGTTAAAGGCCTTATTCAATTGAGTGTTAAGGGGAAAATAATTGTACCTTTGTGGCCACATCATCAACGATCACATCTGTATAACTTGTATACGTGGGCAGCTGAATTTAGCCCAAATCCTATTTGCCAGATGACTTGTAGTAAAGCCGCTTTCGTCTCCTTGTCTACACTCACCATATGTGCTGGTACTTGCTCCATCTTAGCAGCAGGTGTACCGGGTCTGGGGTAGAACTGGTTGATGAAGAGACTGGGGAATCGATAGAGTTTCACCAAGTCTACCGTCTCTTGGAAGTCTTTCTCCGTCTCACCAGGAAAACCGCAGATTAAATCTGTTGCAATGGTTACACCTGGGACCCTAGAAAAGTGAGACAGAGAAAGCATTTTATCAAGCAATTCATCGACGTTTTTTGTTCTGGCTGTAGAACCAATTTTGAAAACAACTGGTGAAAACTGCTGCTTAACTTCTAGTGTTTCAACAAAATACCAAGATGATCATTGTATGATCAGCATGATCCTTCTCTGGATAAAAGACACCTTTGGACAGAACTAGAGACCATCTTGCGACGGGATCTCAGCAGGCACAGAGTCGAATCGACCCAAAGGCATAAAACGTGGGCCAATGGCACCCATCCCTACCTACCCTGCTATCTTGGAACTCCGCCCTTATTTCGATCTCAACCACACAACTGTAAAGTTTCATGACTGCATTATGTGACATTTGGATCAACAGCGGTTTGATTTATTAGTGCCAACAGCTCACGGTATAGTTGTTAACATACACAATACATTTTATTCTAACATTCATCAACCTCCAATCACGGCTTAAACAATTATCTTAAATGACTTACTAAGTTTGCGACTGAAACATTTCCCCACTATTGATGCCTGCCTTTAAAAAAATTGCACCACAGCATTAAAAATAGGCTTAAGCCTTTTTCCCATTAACTCATTTAGCCAATCATACCCTGATTAGCGACCTTTGCTACCAATCATAAGCTATTGATAATTGAATCACTGGTATATTGGATTAATCGTAGGCAGTGGGGTGTGGGAATAAATGTATTGATTGGTTCTATGTATTTTGTTTGAATTGACAGCAGTCGATGGCTTGGAAAAGCAACTAAATTATGGATGTACATACTTTACATCCCTCAGTAAATGTATGCGGTTTTGACAAGTCGGAATACAATTTCAAAGAGTATGCATGTTCACTAAAGCATTAAACCTCATATCTGATTGCTTAAGTAGCTGCAAATTTAGCAATATGAGAATTTTGCAGTACACATTCTAATTTCAAATTATATGTGAGAAACTGGCCCTCCATTTTTCAATAAACTCCTTTTGAGGATGTATTAATTTGCTAGAGTGGGAATGGTATCCAATGTGGAAATAATTGGAAATAATTTGCAATACAAGCGAGCCAAGACATTGATAACAGGCTTTCTATACAATATCAAGATGAAGTGCAATAGGAGAGGCACTGGAGCCTATTAATTGAATGTGTTATATGGCAAATTGTTTGCTACAAGAAGCCATGATGTCATTAGTAATAGAAAACTGATTTCCATTGAAACATCTGTGGATAGAATGGAAGAGAAAGACCATAGTGACTGAGTTCAGTATCATTCAGCCGAACTTTGGGCTTGCTTTTTTCTACACAATGTAATTTGATCTTTATTCTTGCCAATACTTTTCCCCTCGTCTCCTCTCCTCAAATTCTTTAGCAATGAAATATTAATGTCAAATATTATGACGGGAAACACACACAAACACACACACACAGCTCAACAAAGATATTAAGAGAAGAGTGGAAAGACATGTTCTCTGCAATCGAACACATGATGCAGCTTTAATTACATTAACTTCTTGCATCTGCACCCCCAAGATAACCTCTGACCTATTGATGAGATCCAATTGGCTTATAGTCATTAATATTAACCATCGGCTCGCAGGCACAGGCATCCTTGACCTCTAAGATCTGCCTGACAATTACTCTTTGGAAAAGTAAAACTAAATAAATCAAAAAACAAACATCTGTGCATTGAATGGCTACATTGACGAATACATGAATCATTTTCTACTTGTATTTAAAATGTATTTCTTGAACAGCAGTGGTTCTAAACCCCTTGAGAATGCAACACCAAATAATCCTGTACTTTGTGAGGTAAACAAAGGACCATTTGCACCCTGTAGGCTTTTCTACAATAATTAATCAAGTTAAACGGCCTGAGAACGGAAAGATACAGTACATTTTTTGGAAGCAGGATTCCCTCCTGAGTCGACGCATACCCACATTATGGTCATCAGGAGGTAACATTTAGTCGGTGTGCGGATTAAGTCCAAAAGCCACATTGGAGGAAATGTGTGCAGGCTACGGGATCCAATCACATAAACATTCTTCTCCAACAGGGATTAAAGGAAAGCTTCAATAAACTCACATTATTTATTGCTATTAAATGTTCTTGTCGCAAGAGTACAACACATTGATAATAGACTCCCCCCAAGCTATTTCATTAATGACAGTAAAATTAGCAATGTAAACAAACAAGCACTTTTTTTTCTTCTTTCTAGCTTAAATAGATAATCGTCTGTTGCTTCTCCCCAGGGCTGGAAAATCCAATTTACAATGGCCCTTTGGTGGTAGTAGTGGTGATGGGGTATACTGTAGGTAGCCAGTGTGTCCTTTTCATTTCTTGCAGCAGAAAATGTACACCATTACCGGGGGAAAAAAAACACAATTCAGGCCAGGGGTGCAAAGTAACACATGGATATAGAATACTGGGAGAAAGAGCAGGGAGAGGGACTGGTGTGAATTGGCTTTTGTGGATTTTCATGGGGTGGAGGCTGAGAGGGAAAAGAAACATGCGCACCCACACAGTTCATTTTGACACCTCCGTCTCTCCCAGATCTAAGGGTGATGGAGGTGTGATGTGGGATACTAATGAACAAGAACCACACTGATACTCTCCTTGTTAAAATGAGAGGAGAAATGTATCTTGTTATTGTTCACCTATCAAAAGCACGGAGGCAAAGCTACGGAGACAGAAAAGGAGAAAGTCAAGGAAGACGACGGATGAGGCGTTCACGTGCTTTTAGTTCAAACCGATGTCGGAGGGCTATTCTCAAAACTTAAAAACTTGGGATGAACTTTTGTCACAAAGTACTCACAAGGAGTACAACAAGCCCATCAGTGGTATGTTTATCAAGTTTCCATCAATTATTTTGATTGCTATTTCTATTTTTAATTATCATAAAAAAGCGTTAAAGCATAATTGATCCTATCAAATGTTCAGCAGTGCACAAAAATAGTTTTGACTGCAAAATTAAAGATGCGATATATATATGTGTGTGTGTGTGTAGATTAACAAAAAACACTGATAGAGCAAGACTGCCTTTATTACCTCTAGAAGTATAAATGTCTATTTATAGAAGCTACACTTAATTAGTTCTCTGTTTAACAATGTCTGAGACTATGACTGATCTGTGTTAATGGAATGTAAACTAATGTCTGGTGAATATGTTAAGTATATGCCTCTGTGATGAGAGACCGGAGGAGGATGGACCCATTTTTATCAAATGCTAGCAGTCAGTCACTAACACTGCGCTTCCCGTTACTACCTCAGAATAAAAAGACAATACAGACCCTGAACTCCCTAAATTAAAGAGATAATCAGGGCAGGAAAAGAGGTTTGTGTGTTTGTTCCTGTAATTTCTCCTCCTGTCCCATAGAAGCACATCCCTTAAGACAGAAGCCTCCATTAGCCTTAATGTGCTTCCAGTCTGAGTTAGCATTTAGACCGAGAGAATGTGTTCATAAGAGACTAAAGTCTTTTAATTAAAACTCAAGATAAGCACACAGTCAGTCTCCCATCTGCCTCAATTGGTTGAATTAAGCTTCATAAAACACACCATTGTCTTCAACACAATTATCATCAACTCTTTGTTTGCTGAGGCCCCCCCCCCCCTCCATATGTGCATATGACTTTCCATATACACACAGCCATCCTCTTCATCATATATTCAAAATATGTGCATGTGTATGCAAGCGTGTTTGCACAACAGATGCCTGTGAGCGGCCCCCGTGATAAGATGAAGGCAAGACCATTGGGACAGAAGAACCCTGAAAAAACGTCAGTAAGGAGAGAAAAAAAAAGATGAGGAAGTAGTTGGGTGGAGGAATGGTAGGATGAGAGCGGAAGAAAGACAATCTGGGAAGGTAAATATTTACCTATTCATCTACCGTGCAACCCATCTGTGCCGCAGTGAGTGTGCTGCGTGCGCGCTTCACTGAAGTGATAATGTGTGGTACAGTGGAGCCGCTGTAGCGTAGGAGTCGGACGGGGAAGGGAAGGAGAGACGGGGGTGATGAGGAGAGTGAGGCAGAGCTGGACCGTGTGGAGAGTTGTTCCAAAATATTCAAAACCTTGGGGCGGTTGCCGTCTTGAGGAAACTCAGTTTGTGAATACAATCACATGAACAAGTAATAGAGCAGCAGCTGTGGCGAGAGTGAAAACAAATTTGACGACGACTAGTTTGAAGATCCACAACGTATTGTGTGGAAAAGTCAGACATCATCAATGCTCGTGCCGAGATGCGCTGTGAGGTTTTTCCTCACGGGAGCCATCTGTCCTCTCCGATACGAAACATCCAGGGTCAACAGACGTTTTTTTCACAACCTCGCGCCCCTTCATACCTTTCTGACCTACTGCACAGAAACGCTCCCACCCGCAACCTCAGATCTAAAGACACCGACCTTCCCCCCCCCCCCCACTCTGTCCAAGCAAGGGCCTTCCCTATTGCTGCCGCCCCCCCCTGGAACTCTCTCCCCCATCACCTCAGACATTCTCCGTCATTCGCCACTTTCAAAACAGCACTTAACCCATTTATTTAAATCTGCATTTAGCCTGTGATACCAGTTTTTATTTTGTTTCTCACTATTGTTTTGCTGTTGCTTCCATTGTCTGTCTTTACCATGTAAAGTGCCTTCAGTGCCTTTTAAGGAGCTATGCAAATAAAATGTATTATTATTTTTATTATTATTAAAACAAGGTGTTTACTGTCTTTCTACAGCGCTTCTTTCGACAGTCTCAATGTTACCATATAGCCCCATCAATAAATTGTAAAACGTTTTTTTTGTTACACTGTTGGAATAAAAAAAAAATTTGTTTTAATGCAGCAAAAAGTGGTTTCTTCCCAATGCTGACAATGAGTCAGGGGTCTACCAACGTTGGCTATTAAAAGAAATAATCTACAAAACAAATCTAGCAAAATTAACTTGACCCTAGAGACTAAACTTCTTTTGAAGATGTGATCAAAACTTCAAGAACACGCTCGTAGAAACGGCACATATTCATAATGTTCATCATTACTGGTGCAGAAAATACATTTAATGGAAAAACAAGTGTTATCAAGGTCAGTTCCTTCTTTGTTTCTCATCTTGATTTGATTTTTCCTCTTTTGTTTGTTCCAAGGTGTGACCGTCAGACATGTTTTTGTCTTCATCTTTTTCCCCCTCATTTTATCTTTAAAGTGAGATTGCTATAAATCACCCGATGCACACGTAACATATCTGTAACAGAAATGATTCCCTCCTGAAGGAGTCAGAAGGAACCTAAGAAAGGGAGAGGAGAGAGGGGAGAGGGGGGCACTTGTGAGGAGTGTGAGTAATCACTCAGACACTTAAGTGTTTGATTTAGCCGTGGCAGCTGTAGGTAATGGCACTGTCATGTCGCGGCTCAATTTACAGGGAGAGAGATAGAAAGAGAAAGAGGTCTGCTTGGTTATCACTCACTTTCCTCAATCACTTCCACCATCAAATAAGGGACTGTCAAAACGGCTTGAGGAGGTGCCAGGTGACTGGCCAGATACCAGGAGGGTTTCAGACAGATTAAAAGTGAACAGCCAAGCAATGGTTCTCACAGTGTGACTGTAAAATGACTTTGAAAATACCTAAATGACTGTTGCATTCTGGCATTTTTTCTCAAAAGTGATTCAACGACTGAATGTGATGCAAAAAGGAGCCAAAGCTGAGTGTCGTGTGTTTGAGAGTAGAGCGGTGACACGTGATTGGTTAAAAGGCAGAAGAGCTGTCAAACTGTCAGAGAGACTTTTCTAAAGCGCCGTCTCTCCTTCAACCCCGTGCTTTCTCACAGTTCATCTTGTGGGTTTAGAGAGTGGAGAGTGAACCGTGTGTTTATTTAACTTGTACTCAGGTGAAATCCTAACACGCACAACAGTGCTGTGTTAGCTTCACGGACCGTGACAACAGCATTGCATACTTTGCAATCTTTCTCCATCAATCATACTTCTCATTAGTTCATATTTATCTCTAATGATGATAGATAGATGGAAGTTTTGAATATTAGTAGAAAAAAAATGTAAAAAGCCATTAAAAATGTTTGTCATGTTTTTCTTTTTTACGTGCTTATTTAGGCAAAGTTTATCTCTTTATCTTTCCTATAGTTAAACAACGGATATTGGATAAAAGTCCAAAGAAAGGTGTGTAAACATGTTGGCTATACTGTTTGTCCATTAAGTGAATACCAAGTCATTTATCTCGGAAACCTGCCGTGCAAAATAACCTCAATCTTCCTCCGTGGCGGGTCATTTGTAAAGATCGAGGTAGCCACAGTGGGACGAACGGACAGCCGAGTAAATAATGATCCCACCGGAGTCATCAGTAAACTTTATCATTTAATGAAACAGCCTGAACACAGCCGAGCAGAACTGCAGTTCAATTTAACACACACACTTACACATGCAGACACAAGCATACTTCATTAGCCTCGGAGAAGAGTAATTAGAACACACACATACACATTTCATTAGTCTGAGGGAGGAGTAATAAGGGTGCACAGACACCACAAATCCATTCACTCAGTCACACACACACACACACACACACACTATATCTTTGCCTAAGAAGGGCTGCAGTGCAAAGGCATGACACTCTTGACTGCCTAGCCAGGCGTTAAATGGACTGCACCTTTGCACTTTATTTCAATTTAAGCCAACCTTCATTGACATCCCCGCAGTATGCGATTCATCTTTCCATCCCGCTGTGTGACCTGCTCATCTATGGATAACATCCAAGGACCAGATAAATGATGCACATAAAAGCCTTACTTGAATCACATGAATGCTAAGCTCACCTGCAGCAGGCTAGACATGTTGCCAATTACATAAATGGCGAAAACAAAGTACTGTAAATCTCGTTTGTACAGAGAGAGAGAGAGAGAGAGAGAGAGAGAGAGAGAGAGAGAGAGAGAGATAGGTGGATGTCTTTTTGAAAGACAGGAAGGAGCAATATTGGAAATGTTTCATAGTCGAGTGTTTGTTGACCACTGTGTTCTGATCAGCTTTCTCTCAACAGAAGAGGAAGCTGCTTCTCCAGTTGATAGGGAGGCTACATGCTGGCTAGCAAATCAGATATGAGCAATCTTCGTAATGCAGACCGCCTTTATCAATTTCACATACAGTTATGCCTAAAAAAAAGACGTGAAACCTTTGAGCGCAGTAGCAATAGAAAACCAGGGTGAACACTACGCTATCAGGACTTACGATTTATGGTGAAGTCGGTAGTTTCCGGGAAAGACAGGTAATTAACTGACTAATTATTTTTAACTAACTAATTATTGTATGAATCATTAAGCCCAAGAACAGCATCATATGGGCTTTTCTTGAAAGTGAAGAAGAACCAGTCAGGGACAATCAATTAGTACCCCTTTGATGTGTGATTTCTCACGTAAAATAAGCTCCATCGGGTCAACTTTGATAAATCCGACAGGACAATCACTCAGACATTGAGAAGACCAACTTGCCATTTTTTTTCATTCACTTCACCATAAACTAAATAAGGTTAACAAATCTACGGGCACTTTTTTACATTTCTCATTAATTTCAGTCGTATTTCAGTAAACAAGCCGAGTGACTGAATGCAAACCATAAAATAATAAGTTTAAAGAAAACTGAAAAGGGCAACCATTATCATTCTATCCATTGTTTACTCTGCATTCTTTATCCCACCTTGTAAATGTCATTATTCCTTGAAAGACTATGTGAACGCACACAAGAAGCAACCTTGCTTTGAGGCTCTGTCACAGATAGTAGAGTATAACAAATAATTTCATAACAAAAACAAACACAATGTATACTTATTTTGTACACGAGAATATGATAGTAAAGTATAAATAGTGTATTAAGGTAGCGTGGTAAATGTTTGTAATAGCAGAGTCTAAATGCCGAGGGTTACAGAACTGACGATAAATATAACTTCATATAAAACCCACGGGACACTAAAAGTAGATGCACTGCAATTGCATGGGGTAAGAGGGCATTCCTCAGGGTTTAATCACCAACACTGCTAAACATTACTCAACCTTCAAGCTTACTATTTTGGCGGCACATTTCCCTCCCTGTAGAGAACAGTGTACCATCATTTAGAAACACGCAACACAAACAGATTATAGTCCCATCAACTGTGAGTGAAACTGCGTGGTTGAAATTGCACTTTAAAAAAGGCAGAGTGACTCAAACACTGAGCAAGAGAAATATGATATGACGGAGATAGAGGGACGGAAAGGTGAGCCAGCCGGTGAAACCTGACTGTGTTCCTACATGTATCTGAGTTTCAGCTCACCTCGTTGGTGTGTCCGCTGGGAGGGTGCAAGCACACAGAAAGTTAACACTTTGCTGCCTTGTTGTATGCTTGTGAGAGGTTGTTCACATTGTACCGCCCCGCTACATTTCTAATAATGCACAAATGTCTGTCTGTCTGTCTGTCAATACATAAACACAGTATAGGCCTTCTAATTAAGCATATAAGTAATCTCTAGCTGCTTTAAGATACAGGTGTTCCGATAACTTGTTTTCCCTTCCCAATACACACATACAGTTTATACACACACATAGACACATGTGCATATACATATATGAATGTGTATGTGTGTATATATATATACACAGTATATATATACATACACATATGTATATATACACACATATATTTTGTTTTTATTTATGACATGTAAAAGTAAACAAAACCTGTGTTGAACAAGTTTCACAGAGGTTTTGAAATCAGAGATAGAATAATCTGAACAACTGAACAATATCAGATCAAACAGTCCGAGTTTCAAGGTAATTTGATCTCATACAGATTCAGTTTGTACTCGGCGGCGTTTGTATGTGGGAAACAGGTCGATATGCTTTCCCATACTAGTCGACAAATATGATGTGTTGAATGGAAAAAATTAAACAAATAAAGAAAATGTGTCACAAGTGAGGAAACTGTGGTAACTCAAACATGACCCGAGTCCTTCAGGAGCACAGATAACCTTGAAGCTCATGAGTCAAACCAACATTAAAGCATTTCATTGATGAAAATGACAATGATAAACTATAGTCAGTTAGTAAGAGACAATATTGACTCACCACTTGATGTCTGACCACCTTCACATTTGTCATGAAAAAGATAAGCTGCTAATGAACAACCGGAGTGAATTATAACGTCTGTGCAACAATGTTAGCAGAATTGTTTCACAAAAAAAGTATTATGGGGATAAAGTTTTTTTTTTAAATTTATTCCGGCCGGGTGTGTTTATGGCGTGGATTATATTGCCACCTGCCCTTTGTGGCCACCGGGAGGCACAGAGTTTAACTGCTGCTCCGACTTGTTTTGAAGATGCATGTCAGACATTCTTTTAAGCTCTAGTATCAGATCAGCGCTCGGTATTGGAGAGTATGCCGAGCCAGGTATCTGTATTGGTATCGGGAAGGAAGACATGGTATCAGAACATCTCTCCTGTCGGAACACACACAAACTCAAGACGCAGGACCACGACTGCTCGGATCGCTCTCAAGACAGGAAGGATAGTTGATGTGGTCTGGGGAGACTTAATAATGAATTAACACTACGCCGGTAATTATAATGAAGCTCCTGTAATTATAGCGAAGCTGTACATATCCTGTGTGTGCGTGTGGCTTGTGGAAAGGAAATGTGGTAATCCAGAGGAAGTGTCAATAAAACAGCGATAGGTTAGGAACTGCCAAGACTCATTATCCACGAGCCGTTTCTCGTCCTAAAGTGCACAAACACCTCAGTGTCGACTTGTTGTGAAGTTAATGACTCGTGGTTTCCTTTTGTTTAAACGCAGCCAACTGACATCGCTAGACTTACTGACACATACCGCCAGCTATGTAGGCGGGCGGCAGGGAGCCTCTCTCTCCTTCCTGGATTCATTCACTTCTATACACAAACAAACATCAACAGGCAGCGTAAAGCAACCGCATAAACAAGGAGACACTGCCCATAACTATCTGGAGGGAAATCTTTGTCCTATATGTTTATATCCCTTAAACAGGTGGATCACAACTGGTGGAAAACTCTGCGTTGCTTTTATTGTACGTGTGTGAGAGGACTACAGAAACACGTGGTTAATGTAGGAATACTGTTGATAAGAGTGTTTGGAGACTAATTGGCCAGATATACTTTAATTGTGCAATGAGCATGCCACTCAACCAGTTTCCTGATTGCCCAAAACAATACCGGTTAGGTGAGCAGAACCACCCAGAAGGCACGCACGGCCGCGTCTGGCCAGTTGACCAGTGAGATGTATGCGTGATACACACGTAAACATTTTGACATTGTTACGCTACAACAAACGTCTGTATCAGTGCAACTTTTCTCACGTGCACAAAAACATGGACGTAGCATCTAAGGGGTGTCACCTACTTGCCGTTTCTCACCGTGATTGGTCCGCTGCGTGGTGGGAAGGAAGGAGCTAGGCTTTGACCTTTTCTCACCAGCTTTCTTTTCCCATGTACAAACGTGCACACAACTATGAATGTCTTCCAAGAGACATTGTCTGAAATTGTGCTGTTTTCCACAGTATTCAAATTATATTGAGTCTCTCTATGAACATGGTCAGACATGTCGTAAGAATACCTGCGCTGAGGCACCAGTCAATCCACCATGCATGTCCGTATCTCTATTTAAACTTTTCATTTTCCAACTAACAAACACTTGTTTATTTTGTAATTCCGCAGATATGTTTGTCCTTTTAATTTAATTGTTATTTTTTTCTTGGAGCCAGTATCTGCTGGCCTTTGGGGAGATTCCTTAATTCCAAAGCTCATGGAAGGCGAAAAATGTTGTCCATTTATTAAAATCCTTCTAAAGCCCCTTTCCACACAGCCTGTTCAAGGCGGGACTCTTGCACCGGAATTCCACATCGCTGTTCTGTATAAAAGGTCCGGAAAGGGGATGATGGGACAGAGTTGGAGTCTTTGTAAAATGGACAACCATCAAAGCATCTGGGATCGCACGCCGTCACGTCACACCACTTTTGGTGGCATGTTATCTAAAAGCAGGTGTAGTGGCAGATCTTAGTGTATTGCTACAGACTGGCTGATTAGAAGTGGAGGTGGGTAACTGGAGGTAAATGTGGAGTTGGAAGTCCAATGGAGCAGCGGACTGGTGAGTTTGCACATGACGACTAAACCAGGCTGTTCTCATTCGAGATGCGTGGCTGAACAAAGGGTTTGAATTTAAAGACAGAGAAACCGTTCACTGACTCCTTTATTTTACTTTCTGAATGATCAGCTGGAGGGAAAGGAGAGGAGAAAGGAGGGGTGATAGGTTGGCGAGTGCCATCACTGTGACAGGTTTACGCGGCAAACCTGTCTCGCCCGCGCTCTCTCTTCCCGCCGCTCTTCTTTCCGTCACCTGTCTTTTTTGTGTTGTTTTTTGTATTTTTTGTATTGCTTTTTGTTTTTCCCCCCCCAATGCCTCAAGGGAGCTGCCGCCCCTCCCACCAACGATTCCAGTGAAACATTAGCCCTGGCTGAAACCTTAAACCTTTAAGTGCATGTGTGTACACTCACGGCGGTAAGTCTTCAACGACAAACAAGCAACAGCAAAGCGAGACCGACTCCGATCTGCACACACACACACACACACACACACACACACACACACACACACACACACACACACACACACACACACACACACACACACACACACACACACACACACACACACACACACACACACACACACACACACACACACACACACACACACACACACACACACACACACACACACACACACACACACACGGTGGAGTCACGCTACTGATGCATGTGTCCTGCCGTAAACCCAGGGAGGTTTGATATGACCCCGTCCCTCCCCGTGACTAACACACACACACACACACACACACCTCGGAGCTGTTTGGAGAAACCGTTGCTACACTCAAGTGAGAGGGAAACGCGCGCGTAGACAGAAAGTTGATCATCAACACATTATATCAACAGTCACAGCGCCACTCTGCCAACACATTGCAACACACCGCCAACCGTTAAGGTGCTCTTGATACGAGGGAGCCTTAGCATTCAATGGGCCGAGGTTTTGTGAATCAGATGTAGGGAAAACAAAGGTCCTTCAACTGACTTTGTCATGAGTATGAATTAGTTCATTATGTTTAAAAGCTCCATCCAAAGAACTTCTAGTGAAATAACAATTACATTAACACTGCTTTCCGAAAAGACACCGAAATGCTGAAAAAAACAAAAAAAAACGTTCCTAAATAAATGGTTAACCGTCAGGTAATGGAATTATTATAAATCATTTAATCACTTATATAAGAGTCTTTAGTGTCTAAAAATAGGCGACTGACTGTTTTTGCTCCGAATCTTTTTTTCTTTATTTTTTTTTTAATGTATTTTATCTGTGTTATGTGATTTCTGTTGTGTCTTGTGACTGTTGCAATTTTTCTATGCTGCTGTCTTGGCCAGGCTTCCCTTGAAAAAGAGGTAATTGTATCTCAACGGGACCGACCTGGTTAAATAAAGGCTAATAAAAATTAAAAAAAATACAATATTGTGTATTGTCTTTTGTTTTATTGCTTTCAGAGTGTAAATCAATTTAAATTCGGCCACCTCTAAGAAGAGACACGTGGCTGTCCATCACCTCAAACCACAGGACTGTGTGATCAGGCACAGACACATTCAACTAGTTATTCATTTATGGGTAACTTTGGTATTTTTCTCATGTCTGACTCACACAACACAATCTGAAATTGGTCCAGTATTACGTGAGAGTGCTATGGCTAACTGCTGACTGAGTGCTATGTAACCCTGTAAGGGCAAGCTGCCACAGTCCTTCACATTCACTACGAGTGCTTGTTTTTGCCACTGACACGCTCTGGTTGTTATTTTAAGTGTCTGGCATCTCAAGGAGAAGTCTTGTTCTTAAATCTTGCGAGACGACAGGTTTAGCTGGAAGACAAAAGGTGGAAACGAGAGCGCACGCCGGGCAACGTTTGTTGTTCAGAGTCCAGGAAGAAATATTTGCAATGTCATATATGAATATTCTCTCTAAGGTGCTTTCCATACTGTTGTCAGACACTCATCAAAAACAATAAAGGATCAAGAGCCAGATTGGAACCCACCATTTTGTAAATATAAAGTATGAATATTAGCTTTAATCACCAAACTGTTTGACCAGCTACAAATTCTAAAAAAAATATGTGAAGTGACAACATGTTCTCTTCACTTCTCAGAGAAGCCTTCTAAGCTCGTAAAACAGATTTACAATGTGCTGAAAATGACACGGCTCGCTGTTGCAGTTTGCAGCTGATGGTTTCAGGATAAAAAGTATTTTTGTAACTGTCAAAACAATATGAAACAAAACCTGTCAAGTTACGTTAGATGATTAAATGACTCAGAAAGATCTGAGTTATGTGAAAGGTTGGAGTGATTTGTTTTAAGCAGAATGCAAGGACAACACAACTAAAAAAAAAATTAAAAACACAGCATAGCAAGGACCAAATGCTCGAATGGAGGTTGAGTGGGGGAGTGCTGGATTCCCATAGGTTATGTTGGAGGTCAAGGGTCATCGTAGCGGTCAGCTGCTGAGATCACGCAGATGAATCACCTGATGACCTTCCCAAATCCTCATTCCTTTGGGACCAGAACTGTCCCGGAGGTCAATCACAAATAACCTCCAGGGAAACAATCCCAGCTTCCTGAGGCGGCCTTCAGACCTTCTGCTCCACGCCCAGCCTGCCGCTGTCATCCATCCCTTTCTGGCAACACGATGGCTTACACGCCCTCCCTTCTGCTCGACCCAACTAACCCGAAAGTTCAACGTTATTATTGCCAGATTCTGCTCCTCTGCATATATGCAACACCGATCCCCAACCCGCAGATGCATCACTAGTCTTTTTCCAGGCGTTTCATCTCCGGCCCCAGTGAATTGACACTTAATCCTCGAGAGTAGTTGGGGGAACATCGGCCCGGATATTACGGCAAACTACGAAACAACCGAGGAAAATCCACTGGCCACGTTCGCTCACTCTGTAACAGCCTTATTCCACCATAACAGGATTTTCTCCATACATCATTGCATAAAGACTGTGCTTCATTATGTGATTTTAATTGATAGAAGCAGAGAGAAAGGGGTGTAAAAAATATGGTCCGTGTTGGCAGGCGAGGACAAATTAACCATTTTAATGAAATAATCATTATAATGATTGTTCGAATTATGCATGGCGGGAAACAATTTTGTTATAACAACTTGGAAAAATTAGTTATGTCATTCAAAGGGTATATTTAATGCAATTTTCATCCAAGGATATGGCTGACTTAAGACTAAGAACTTGCAGTGTGAACAATTAAACTATACACGATGTAAGAATAATGCCATGAAACCCGGCATAAGAGAATGGAAAACATGGACTGAACATTAATGATACATTTTGAGTTGTTGCAGTAGTGTTTTCATTGTTCTGTTTCATTGCACATTCACGGTATGAACAAACCAGTCTGTCTTTCATAACGACCACAATCATAAGCAACGCAGAATTGATTTTCTTCCACCAGTTCATCGTCACATACTTTAATAAGGGTCAGTGGAGCCTTGGTTTGCCAATGGCTTTGATAAGTGACAGGTGATGTGGGCATTGAACCCTCGACAGGCCTTTAAACTCTCTGCATGTTGGAGCGTGGAACAAATCAAAGTGTTCGAACAATCTGTCGTCAGGTCATCAGTGGGAATAATGGACTTCTTGTTCTCTCCTTCCCAGAGCGAAGTGTTCGATTGTCTCCTGGGAAACTGCAAATACTATAAATACTTAATTACTTTGACTTAGATTTGTTTACTTTTGCACTGCTGGAAACGTTGTTCTATATATATTATTCGCAGAGGGCGATCTTTCACGCTGTAATCCTTTCCAGTTGTTGGGATGGAACAACTGTGGCTTGGACTTTTGTCACATATTTACTGCTTCATGATTCTTCATGAAAAGAAACAAATTACACCCAAAAAAAACACACAGATGCCTGCGGAAAAAAACTAAAATAGAGGAAATGCCACCTTTATAAAATGACTCAATAAATGTTGCTTTGAGTTTATAACGGAGTTCAAGATTCTCGAGAAGAGAGGTCTGATGTGTGTCTGTTTGTATGTGTGTATACTGGTTTTCTCTGATAAGGAGAGGCCAGAGGCGTTTGAACCTTCATGACCTCTGCAGTGTTGGTGGCATTAAAGTGTTTGTGAAGAGAAATACATTTGTCTTCTCCCGTGTGTGTGTCAGTCAGATAAGATCTGACCTCACACATACCTGCACAAGGTTCCTGTCTGTTGCATTCTTAGAGGTGAACTTTACACGGCTCAACAAAGGACTAACGGTGAGAATCTACATTAACAGCTACCTGTGAGTCTGACTCTCTCACACTCTCACACACACTTCATTCAGCTTGAGTTGTTCTGGTTTGCATGAGTGCATCAGTGTGAAAAGTAGAGTGAACCAGTAAAAACACTTTATGACATACGCACACAGAGAGCATGGTGTGGGGTCTTCTATTCCGAGTTAAAGCTTTGAAAGAAAACATCAAGAGTTAGAAACAGGCCAATGTAACCCGCGGCTGAATGGGAGGGAAAAGATTGACCATGGTAGGAAAGAAGGAGACACATCGTTGGACATAATGATAATAATAACCAGTGTGTCAGTCTATCAATTTATATTGCAATTAAACTGCGGAACGTTGGCAAAGGTTGTTTTTACCAATTATGTTTATACCACCATAACCATAACCATGCAGCTTGTCAAGTCCACTGAAGAGGTTGGGCCTCGAACGTGCAGACGAGGTGGCAAACAATGCTAATTCATCTTCAAACATCAACTTGTTACAGACTTGAATGTAAAATCGACTAGACAAAACACACACACAAATAAATACTTTAAATAGATGGTAAACCCTCTGAACGTCACATTTTACTCACTGTGGCCTCGTTTTTAACTGCAATATAACTAGATATGTATATATATATGCAAGTCCTGCACCTCTATGGAAACAGAGTCATGGCTAGAAGTAGGCAGAACTCAAATGTCTTTTCAGCAGTATAAAATGCCATGAATTGTGAAAAAGCACAAGGTGAATTTCTTTGACAAAAAATGGGAAACAATGGAATGTATATATCTAAAAATGTTCCAAGTGTTGTCAATAGTGGGGGGGGGGGGGGGGCCCCACGTGCTATACATATTAAACGATTAAAATATTTACGACATATCTTGTCGTCTGACTTTTGGTTTCAGTCGAGTCAATACCGGCTTCTCAGTTTTTTCTGGCTATGACATTTTATTTTTGTGGAATATTCAACTTTAAGCTTCAACTTGGGTGCTTTTCCTAGACAGAAGCGTTTGTCACGCAAACCCCCCAGCTGATTTTGGGGTCTCTCATTACCTCTTTGTCTTTATCTGTCTATCAACCATGTAAACCTTTCTGAAATAGCCATATCTCAGGATTAAGGGCTTTAAAAAGGCTTCCCTCAACAAAAAAAGACAGTTTGTTACTTTGTATGTATTTCTCACATACTCGCTCTGACACACACACACACACACACACACACACACACACACACACACACACACACACACACACACACACACACACACACACACACACACACACACACACACACACACACACACACACACACACACACACACACACACACACACACACACACACACACACACACACACACACACACACACACACACACACACACAGTGGGTTTGTTTTTTGGCTTGTCCGAAGCCTGGCCCCTCTCCCAGACCCTGGACTGCACCCCAGCTATTACGGCTGCAGCCAAATGGGTCAGACCACTGAATATGTGCTGGTATTGATTTCACACAACTGACATCACCCGTGTGTGTTTAAATGCGCGTGTTTAAGTAACAGAAGCCAGAAATTGAGTAACCGCCCCCCCACACACACACAAAAGGGTAGCCAGACAGTTTATGTAAACAAGATCTTATGACGTGATACCCTGCATGTGGCGAGCTTGTGTGCGTGCGTGCGTGCGTTTGGCCTTTCTGTGTCTCCCATAGAGTGTTTTAAGATTGTCACTGTGTTTAAATTTCTATTGAACAGAAAAAAAACAAGTGGAGACAGGAAAAGGGACCTTTTCTCCAGGCTAAACAGCAAAAAGCCAATAAAGAAATGCACCACACACACACGCACACAATGATAAGCATCTGAGTCAGCGTTAAAGCAAACACAGCGGTATCACTCCTCAACTCAAGACCCCTTCAGAAGGAGCTTAAAAGGGAAGATTTAAAGGAACGGGGAAGCCTTCAACTCCAGTGGAAGAAATGACCGCACACTGCGCCCAATCCAGAGCTTTCAGAACTAAAAGATACACTTGAGTTCTGAGAGGAAGAAGGACAGGCACGATTCCAATGTCAAGTCATGGACCGGTCACCCACCGAAGCACACGGCGACACACCAAAGACTCTTAGACAAAGGCGTTTAAAACAGAGTAGTAAAAAAGTGACAGATGGAGAGGGAGAAAAAAAAAGTGTACGGAGAAAAAAAAGTCAGTTAGAAACAGAAAACCTTGCATATATAATAATCTAATGAGGAAAATAGGATTCTATTCCATTTTTTTAACAATCTGAACAAGTTTTTTTGTAGAAAACAACGAGAGGCTGCTGGATAAGAGATTATCATATTTTGAGAAACACTGCTGCTAATCCAATTCAACCGATATGAGATCACAACCAGTATGGATAAAAATACAACAGTTAAGTGTAAAGGGTACCTATTCTGATGTTTTACAGTTACATAAGTGGTACTTTTATGGCAACAACCAAATGAGGTGTGAACCGGAAATCTAGACCAACAAATGAAAGGGAAAAAAGCAAGTCAGAGCAGAGCCGGATCTCAAGCTAACAGCTTGTGTTTGAGATGGTGGATTTCTACACAGTGCCTTGGGGGGAAATCACAAGGAGGTGGGGAAGAAGTGTGTGGAGGGAGAGGTGATACGAGAAACAGAGAAAAGTGTGTCGGAGTGATCTAAAGAGACATATCGACTGCCAGAGTGACGGATGCACAAATACCGCGCGCACGCACGCACACACACACACACACACACACACACACACACACACACACACACACACACACACACACACACACACACACACACACACACACACACACACACACACACACACACACACACACACACACACACACACACACACACACACACACACACACACACACACACACACACACACACACACACACTATTTAAGCCTATGGCTTGAATGTTGACCTACATAAAGCGGTTACATGAAATCTATTGATTGCTGCAGTACATCTCAGCCAAACAATGTTAACAACATGACTTTAATCTGCAACATCAAAATACAGACATTATACATATATATATACATATATATATATATATATATATATATATATATATATATATATATATGTATGTATACAGTCAGGGCCATAAGTATTTGGACTGACAACATTTTTCAAATGTTCAAATAATGCCTATTAACACGACTGCAATGGATTTAAAATAAAGCAGTCAATATGCGGCTGAAGTGTAGACCTCCACATTATCAATCGTTGAGAAGTAATTGGACAAACTAACATAATAGTGAGTATAATGATCATTTTGAATACTTGGAGGAAACTCCTTTGCAGTCAATGATTACCTGAAGTCTTACACCCAAAGTCGTCACTAAGCGCTGAGTTTCCTTCCTCGAGATGCTTTGCAAGGCCTTTACTGCACTTCACTTGTATCTGAAGTAAATGAAAAGCATGCTCACTTGGGTTGAGATCAGGTGACTGGCTTGGCCATTGAAGAATAGTCCATTTCTTTGCCTTAGGGAAGATCTTGGGCTGTTTTCACAGTATGTTTTGGGTCATTATGCATATTTACTGAGAAGTGCCGTCCAATCAGTTTTGCAGCATTTGGCTGAATCTGAGTAGATAGTAAAGCCCTAAACACCTCAACACTCATCCTGATACTTCTATCAGCTGTGACATCATCAATGAACACTAGTGACCCAGTTCCATTGGCAGCCATACAGGCCCGTGCCACAGCACTGCCTCCACCATGTTAACCAGGCGATGTGGTTACTTTCCTTCTCGACGCTTTTCTCTTCCCATCATTCTGGCCTAAATTAATCTTGGTTTCATCTTCCAAAGAACTGTCATCTAAAACTGTCAAAGTCTAATCCGGCCTTCCTGTTCTTCAGTATTTATGCTACGTCTACTGCACATGTCTTCCATGGTCTTCTGGGCCTTTTGTGGTGTTGCTGAGCTTGCCAGAATATTCCTTCTTTTTAGGAATGTACCAAACTGGTTTTATATGTATATATATATATATATATATATATATATATATACACATACAAGGCTGACAACCTACATTAGGCATATATATATATACACACACACACACACACACACACACACACACACACACACACACACACACACACACACACACACACACACACACACACACACACACACACACACACACACACACACACACACACACACACACACACACACACACACACACACACACACACACACACACACACACACACACACAGGCTAACAGCAGAAACAGAAAGCACACTGGATTATTAACCAGTATCCATTGGGCTGAATGAGGTTATCTGGATATTAATGGGATTTCATATCTATACTGTAATTTGACTATGTTCCTAAAACAAGTACCATCTCTGTCTCCCTCACCGTCTCTGTTATAATAATCAAATGTGGCATAAATACCTTATACTGTACTAATCTCAAAACATGATTTGTGTCATTTATATCAAAAGGATAAAAGATCATCATCTGGCAAAAGCAATTACATGCTTTTATATACCATTGCATACATGAAGATCTTTCTTCTAAATCAAACAACAATACCTAGAGATCCAAGGCCTTTCTGCCTTGAATCTCATTTCAATATGAATCTCTTCATAACGTATTATCATAGCATCAATTCAATATTCATTCACCACCCGTGACGTGCACTCCCATAATTATTCATACTCAAATTCCATGTCAGATTATCTTTCATACAGTACAATATTAAGTGTGCATAATTTCTCCTCTTTTGTACTTTGTCAGAGGTCAGATCCATGCGTTATGTTCAACTTTCAGTTGTGCTTTATCCATATCAGGAATGCAGATGTTCCGCTCCACGTGTGTGTATGTTTTTGTAAGAACATAGCTTAAACACAAAGTGTGTCAGGAATCAAGGCTCAAATATTCAAACGGTGCTACAGTCAGTTCTCTTTCAATTTGTCTAATAATTCAATGTTTGAAATATGTAACCTTGCAAAGCAATGTCCTGAGGAATGAGAAGTGACAAAGAGGAAAAGACTGCAGCCAAAAAGATTAGAAAAGTTTAGAGAAGAACACATCACTGCAGTATTTGTCAACTTTACTGCAGCTAAAAGCTTGTTTTCATAGTTTGATAAAGCTTGCATTTGCTCTATGTGATATACACATGACAGCAGGAGCAATATAAGGAACATTGCATATAATTAAAATTAAAACATTAATTTAATGAAAAATTCACTCATATCTCACCCGTAAAGTGAACCAAAGAGAATAAAAGAGAGCAATCCTCCAAATAAACACCTCTGAGCTGTTATTAAGAACTCAGAGATACAGGCACCCACTCATCGCCATTTCAAAGTTCATAGATGTAGTCACACACACACACAGAGTAATAATTTGACTTTTTGTAAAGGTTATTCAAAAAGGTAGGCTAAATGAATGAAGTGAAAGAAGACCAACACGGTGTCATGAGGACACGCTGCAGCATTATGAGCCAATTAGGACTCCATATCTTGTCTTACCTCTCTTTGAGGAAGTCCACCACTTTTTTGAAGTCGTCGACGCAATACTCTCTCTTCATGTCCATCAGGACGCTGTCCGAGGCCGATTGGACGGGAACATGAAGGAAGGCATAGACGTGTGGATGATTCAATATCTTAGCCATCTCCTAATGAGACAGAGGGGAGAGAAAGAATATATATATATATATATATATATATATATATATATATATATATATATATATATATATATATATATATATATATAGAAGGGTTAGATGTTTCAGAGGAAAGGCAATATGGGTGAACACTGTACATGTGAGTGTGTCTACATGTTACATTTGTAAGTCAGAACAACTGTTGCTCATCTGTTAAAATAAAAAGAGTGAAAACAGAAAGAGACAAGGCCACTTTAATGTAGTTACATCTACATCACCAACATACACATGTTGCCAGGCTTTCTACTAACAACTTGCATCATATAGAAGTGCAGAGAAAAGTCAAATGGGTCGATACATATTCAAACCTTCTACCACCTGCACAACACTGACGGCCTGTAAACACTAATCTTAATGAAACTACTGCATAACTATCAATATGGAACAGTGGAAATAAGTCAAACTCACTTTGGGAAAGCTGACATTTTTGTATCATCACTAACTTATACTACAACGATTTCTACTGTCTTAAAATAGTATATTGCTGCCTGTTAGCCATGAGTTTTGTAAAAAAGTTAACTATGTATTTTATGTGACTCTAATGTATAGTCAATGCAAACTGAAATCACAGTGATGAATGGTAGCTGCTAGCTTTGAATAAAATAAAGGCTCCATTCACTTTCCTGCCTATTCATGGTCTCTGTTCACTCCAGATCTTCTATACATCCCCCCCCTTTCTCTTATTTTCCATGTCCCTTTTATTGGAGAAATAAAAGAAAAGCATATCTGAGAATAATTGTGTGGCCACTAGATCCAAAAATCCGATGAGTCAAGGCTGAACTAGTAGGGGTTCTTTATGTCTGAAAAGTCAAGAGCTTTTTACTGAAGCATGGAGGCCTACATCCCAGATCAAAAAAGTGAGGGGAAGCAAGAAATAAACATTAAGTCTATAATTCATACAATAATAATAAAACTCTTCCTGGCCACTAGATACCTCTCTCTGTTTCCAAAGTGCACGCTCAACATAATACATGCAGTTTCTATAATACAGAAAGACGGTTTTAACAAATGAAAAAAATGCTAATCTTAACATATTGACCTCAACTCAATGCGTGTTGGAGGTGAAGTTATGAAGTGGAACAATTGCCTTTCCTCTTGTTCCATGTGTTTACATAGAACACACTACAGCAGGGATACTTTTGGCAGGCCAAATCTGGAGTTGAGGTGGGGTTTTGTTTGTTTTTCTTTATCATCAGCAAAAGAACTTAAGAGACCACAGATGTCAGATTTTTTTTTGATGGATGCAATCAGCATGCTAATCACCACAAGAAAGAGAAAAGGAGAGGAAGAAATGATTTAATGATTTCCTACAAGGAAATTCTGATTGCAGTCTGTCCTCTCAATTTCAGATCTATTGTAGAATGTTCCCTACTTCATATACAGGCACGAAAGGATATGAATGCGTGCACACGCAAACACACACACACGCAAACACACACACACACACGCAAACACACACACACACACACACACACACACACACACACACACACACACACACACACACACACACACACACACACACACACACACACACACACACACACACACACACACACACACACACACACACACACACACACACACACACACACACACACACACACACACACACACACACACACACACACACACACACACACAGCTCAGTTGCAGTGCACCACAGGGGGTGACCACTAGAAGCTCCAAATTAGAAAGAATTAATTTGGTTTGAAAATGGACCTTGATTGGTGACAGGAATCAGCTTGCTGCATGTGTGTGTGTGTGTGTGTGTGTGTGTGTGTGTGTGTGTGTGTGTGTGTGTGTGTGTGTGTGTGTGTGTGTGATAGAAAGAATAATGTGTTTTACTGTAGATGCTTTCATCTGTAAAATGGTGGGAGAGTGATTTTGTGCCAATGTGTTGTTTTACTGAATTCTTCTACTTTTTCCGGTGATTTATTGAGTGTACTTATTATTATTGTGCAAAGCCTTTGAGTCTTCAAAACCACAAAACCAAAGGTCTGTGAGGTTTTCGCCATATACTGTGGATAACTTTTATTTGCATGTGCCTTTTCAAAACGTTTGAACCTTTTTACCATTGAAACAGTGTGCTATAAGCCTTAAAGTGAGCACTTGAACTATTCAAGTCTGCACTTATCATTAATAACATAGTTGATATTTCATCCTAGTACATTGAACAGACCTGATTTGGTAATACGGTGCTCCATCCTTATCACACACGTCTATTAGCTACCAGCGAGGTCTGATTGATCATAATTATGTGCATATTACAATAGGTACATTAAGATAGGGCCATACTCCAGGCTTCTGATTCTCCATATGACCTGCTCAACGAACAACTTGAATAACTTTTTTCTATTTTCTCAGTGTTATGTTTTGTTACTGTATATGTGCGTGTGACTATACAGGATATCCGTATCTGTAAATTTAAAATGCATTTTGATCCAAAGCTCTTTGAGTTTTCTGGTAGTGAAACAAAGTTTCTTTGCCCCGCCTTTCAGTATATATCCGTGTGCAGTGTTATTACAAATAGTAGTATGCTGTTCCAGTCTCATTAGGTTCACTAACAATGATAACTCCCCAATGACTGCAGCAGAGCCCACAGATTGTGAGTGTGCAATCATGTGTGTGTGTGTGTATGTGTGTGTGTTGCGAGGGTGAATGGGGTCTCAACAGATGGCATGCTAGGTTGAGTTGCAGGGTACTGCTGATAGCAACTTGAGATTCATCTATAAAAAGGGGAGGACTTTTCATTCACAGAAGCCATTTATCTGTATCTCTGACAGAGAGAATCCCATCCTCCAATGATTATACAGTACACTGATATCAATCTCTCTTGTCACCGATCCCTGTGGAGTTGAGGCCTTTTCAATGTCTGACTGCTGCTTGCAGACTGTTTAGTGGGTCTGAAGTGTGAAAATGATGCCGCGCTGAAGATATCGCTCAGCAATGCCCGGTGGCAAAAATTAAAGTGTTGCTTTAATGCCTTGGCTCCTGGATGGATTAACTATCCAGCTCAAAGTAGGATTCAACAAGCTTTAACAAATCAATCAAGAAATGATGCAAGTGTTTTTTTTATATTTTATATATATTTTTTTTTTTATCAGACTTGACCGTGTAAAGCAGTATACTATAGTTTCTCACTATCATTGCTACTTTCTCCTTCCCTTTGCAGGCCCCTCTCTCCCGTTCACACAAACAGAAAATCTTTTCATCTCTGGTTGATCAGCTCAGATAAACACATGAACCAGAAAGGATATATCTTAACTGGCGTAGCTCAAATGGTCCAATATCTACCCCTAAAATCAGATATGACCATAAAAAGAAAACCCACACAAATGGAACGAGAGCGAGCGAAGACCAGATAAAGATGGTTTAGTTCCAAGCAGCCTCAATGATGAATAACACCCTTTCACTCCCTTCTTAATTCCTTTGGAATATTCTGTGTGAAGATTTGGTCTATTTGTCTCTGCTCTGTCATCCCTTTTCTGCTCATCAGTTACGACCTTCTCCTGTTTTTGTTTTCTATGCAAGTGTTCTATGTGTGAGTTTCATCCCCTGTACTTGCGTTGGAGGTGGACTGTGGATAAAGAAAATGTAAATTCAAATTGTGACCGAGCCTCCCTAAAGAGGTTGTCTGAACTGGTCGAGGGGCAACTGCTGATTTGTCTGGATTAAGATGTCTGTTTGTTGCTAATAACTGCCTGTACAGTATTAAGCAGGGATGTCACCCAACAATATTGTAGTAAAAGGAAACAAAAGAGTATTTATTGTGTTGCCTCTGTAAACGCTAATATTAAAACTGTATTGTACTTAGTCTATTAAATGTGTGGTGCAAAAACGACAACATGAAGTAGTAATTCTTGTTGGGGGAACAGTCGTTGTTTTACTTGATACGTGTGATGTTTTCACATTTGAAAATGGTGATCGTGTTTTGAAGTGGCATGCATCAATTCCAATGAGCTTAAAGATAAATAGCTGTCAATATTGGTATATGGGACATACTGTACGCTATCCTATCCCTATATAAGGACACATTGGTGAGTGCAATATAATATCTCAAACACAGATGGATTTCAATGAGTGCAAACACTCAAACAGAAATGATTACAGTCTGGTTCAAGTGAACATTTAAAAAGGCAACCCCAGAATAAGTAGCACCCGACTGGATTCACACACACACTCAGAGACATAGACACAAAGCCAAACATGCAGAGTATTAGCAGGGTTCACCCAGGGGAGTCTGCAGAGAAAATGATGCTACCAGCCGTTCCCAGGATAATAAGTCAGGTCCCTTTGTGTGTGCCACAGTCAGCGAGAAGAGTATTCAGCAGCAGACAGACAAACTGAGCTCCCAATGGTATTAAACATTTCAAACATTTCAGGCTGCACTTGATTTTCCCTGTGGAGTCGACCGAGTCCCTCACACAGTACAAATGGAATCTATGCATTGCACTGTAGGGGGGAATTAAGTGAATGTGTAGGATCTGAATGTCACACTGCATTCGTGCTGTGTGTATCATCTGTTGTTAGCTACAGAGAAATACAATACCATAGTAATAAGCAGCTGTGTGTTTTTCATAGTGTCCCCGCATGTTAATAACTGTGTCAAAGTTTGTTTTCAGTTCATGTTGGAAAACAAAAATGCACAAAACCACCATATAGACAGCATGTTTCCTGCAGCTGTGGATTACATTAACAGATTGCAGATAATTCAGTTAACTCCATTGCCATTGTTGGCATCTTAATCTTTTTTTAATTTTTTTTATTATTAAAACAGAAAAAGCAATAACAAACATCATAGGCAGCCAGCATGTAAATCTCCATCCGTCAGGAGTCAAAATTTATCCTGATAATTCAGAAAATAAAATGTAGTGGAGTAAGTCAGGACTCACAATTTAGGGGGACATCAGAACAGCTTAACTATGAGCATCCATTTGGTACCGGGTCCCTCACAGAATGCTACATTAGGCCTCTAATGTGAAGAGGCTCCCCAAGGCTTCATTAAAAGGAAA
The DNA here is from genome assembly GCF_009769545.1 of Cyclopterus lumpus. NCBI lineage: Eukaryota > Metazoa > Chordata > Actinopteri > Perciformes > Cyclopteridae > Cyclopterus > Cyclopterus lumpus. Next base: position 6,447,714 of record NC_046981.1, read on the forward strand.
ATGGTCTGAGAGGGCGTGTCTAAGCGTGTGCCCATACAGCTGTGCTTGTGTGCACATCTGAGTGTGAAGGTGAGAGATTGTGTGTGTGTGTGTTTTTGTGTGTGTGTGTGTAAGCTTGGATCTTGGCTATGAAAGATATCAGCCAGAGGATGGCGTTTTTTCGCTTGGTTACGGGTATTTGGTAGGTTATCAACCTTCTCAAGGCGCGGCTTCATCGAACTGAGAACAGTCACTCACCGTCTCTCACCGTCTATGGGCAGTTAATGACTAAATGGGGGGAAATAAATAAATAATGAAATGAAAAGCTAAAAACAAACAAAGAAGATGTGGAAAAAAAAAAAATAATTACTGATGCTGTCCATTGCCATGTCACACAATGATCATTTTGCGATTCTGAAAAATTACATTTTGAATTCGCTTAACATTTTCTTGGCACCCAGATGAAAACCAACGGATGAGCAACAAAGACGCATACACATTTTGTGTTCTCCAACTGTATATTTAAAGTCCTATTTGGGATTTAACCATTGTGAAAAGATATCGCTGTGAAAAATGTTACGTCAAATCCCGCTTAGCTTGCAACACTTCAGTGTCAAACGGAGCCGACTGTGGAGAGTCGTGACCGGCATGTCGACTGCACCTCTAGTCCAACTGGAATGAGCTCTGTGGACGATGGTTAATGGACAACTGCAATTTCATTCATCGCAGCCTGACTGATTGCTGCGTATGAGGAGGCTACTTTCACACCTCATTTACTGAGTCTGCTAGCATGCTAGATTCAATCACACACGCGCACGCACGCGCGTACACGCACGTGCACTTTAAGCGGTAGAATGACCCATGTTACAGTTCTTTTGACAGCAGCTTGGCCATGTATTGACAGATGACAGATGGATGGACAAGCAGACAAATAGATAGACAGATTTTTTTTTTTAAATGCTGAGTTACAAATATACAGTCTGAAGAGAAAAAATGGAAAACAAAAAAAAAAAGTAACATTGTTCGAGACATTCTTACTTGCAGCAACTCAAGTAAAAATGGCCACTGACGGCATGATGCAATCAACTAAAATGCCAGAGACAAGTGGCCCATGAGAAGCGATTGTGCCTTTAACCGCTCCAATCAGCAAATGGTGCTATGAGGCTGTCGAGGCCGCAAATAGGAAGGAATCGTGTGTTCCTGTGTGACAGAGGGAGATGCTGCGAAAGTGTTGATCTGAGTGGAAATGTGTGAGAGGAGGTGATCTTCCAGAGGGAAGTGGAGCTTCAATCACAGCCATTTAGTGTGATGCTCTTTCATAAGCGCTGCTGTTATTCGAAAGAATAGACAGCAGGACATAATTTGGCCTTTACTTAAGGATGAGAGATGAATCTACTTCAAAGATGTGGCCTAATCATCATCACACCATTGTTATTGCTGTGATTGCTGCCACCGTGAGAGGAGTTTAAAGGTGAGGGAAGAGGAAAAAAGAAGAACGAGAAGAAAATGTCAAATTACAGAAAATAAAGAACTGGAAGGAGAAAAGGAAGTAAAAGCAATGATCAGAGAGAGAGAGAGAGATAGAGAACAAAAACTAATGAGAATTGAGACTCAAGGAAGAGTGAGAACAAATTCTGTCAAGTTTCTCTGTTACGTGTTAACAATCATTGAACGTATATTGAAAGTTACAGTAAGTAGGACTAGAGTGTGGAGAGGGGCTGGCAGGGGAGGAGTGAAGAGATAGAAGAGCATAAAGGGTAAATGGGGGGCAGGAGCCACACATGACAATGATAAGTTAAAGAAGAGCACTCTTATCTTTCCTTATGTAGGTTAATTGACTGAGGAATTAAAGCAAAAAAAAGAAGATACAATTCAATTCAATGGACATTAACAATGAAAAGGCCGGTAGCATATGAAATGATTCTTGAACACACACACACACACACACACACACACACACACACACACACACACACACACACACAGTTACAATGTAGTGTGTCGTCCTAGTATATTTCTAATTATCAGTTAATTGTTATTCCCTATCATTAGGAGGGTGGTTTTTTTAATTGTAATGTAGCCAAGCAGAAAGCCTACCTATACATGTGGGGGACAATTAGCCACCTCCATTAACCCCTGGTTAATTACAACCTCCATTGCTGCTTCCCACAGCACTTTCCCACTCCTTTTTAGCCCTCATCTCTATCCCCGGGCCTTCATCCCCATTTTTTTTTTTTCTGCCCTCATTTCATTCCATCTCCAATCTTCCTTGATTGTTTGATCCAAAAGTACATATGTTGTGGCTTTTTTTTTTTTTTTTACAAAAAAAGTTGCGTTGTAGTTTTCTAGGTTACCGTCATCATATTTCAGCCCTCATATGTCCTGCCTCCTCTATTCCATCCAACCATGTTTCCTTGGTAATCAGACTGGGAATGCTAATAGACCAACACAATAATGTGCTGTAATAAGCTGTAATGGGTGGTTTAAAATAAGTGTTAATAAATAAACCAGAAATATCCCTAAATTATGTTTTCATCACTATGACCTAAAATCTCCCCATTCCAATGTCACTCCTTTATTGTAATTACCCTTTTCTATGTAACCTCTTGAGTTGCCACTTTAAATGTACAAATTAAGAGCACTATTGCTGACGTAGGTGGCAAACAAAATATTTCGGCCTTTCCACAACTTTAATACCTCACCACACCAAAGATATAAGAGATAGAGTAGATACGCAGCACAGACAAATGTTCAACCCGGGTCATAACCAAAACGCCAGCGCAGTTCCATACAATTCACTACTTATTATTTAGTAGTGAATATAGATAAATATTAGAGGTATATAGACTTACATAATATAACTACAAAATAAAAGTGAAGTTAAAAGTTACCAGTTTCACCTGCTTACACATGCAATTTAAATTATTCTCTTTCTCTCTGTTAGTATCCAGCCATAACCAGCGTATGACACCTTTAGATACCAATGTGCAGGCATACAAAAACTGTGTATGCTGTTTCAAAGTTGGATTATTACTCTAGAAAAGCTCCAGTAGGAGGAGATGAATGTGGCCATTAAATAATGTAAAGTCGGGCTTGCAAACTCCAGTGGGATAAAAAAGGAGACAGAGAATTGGGCAAACTTTGCTTTGAGACGCAGCACTTTTAGTGCTTCAACAAAGAGACTTTCTCCTCAAAATGAGCTTCTATGTGGCTGCTCGGAAATGAAAGTGTGGTTCCTGGCCTCTTCCTTGGAGAAAGAACCCTGAGGTATACCACTCCACTAAGCACTCAGCATCCCATTTTAAGTTACGGCAAACAATAGTTTCTTTACAAACATGTGGTTATGGTCGTGGAGGACCATGGAATAATTTGTACAGAATCTCCTCTGTCCTCAATGTACTATTCTATCATTCAGTTTCCTTTATTCCCTGCTATCCAAATTGATTTGGTCTTGAAAATAGAAAGACTGCAGAGAGACCGATTTACCAATTATAGTCCAAAATAATGATAACATGTTATAATATGTTGTCAACCTAACACTTCCAGAAACAATTAATAAAGAAAAATATATACAGACATGGACCACGCTCTTCCACAGAGAGTGGTAGAAAGAAAATGAGAGAAGGGATAACAATGTCCATTGTTCCATTAGGGAAAACAATAATGACTGATAAAATGAGGTTGCTAAAGAGGATACAATGGTCCTTAATTGACTCATTAGGGAGAGAAGAGAATGAACTGCACTAATGAATGGAGTATGAGCGCTGCAGCTAAACTGCTTGGTAAGCAAAACAGAAAGGCATTTAGTTTATTAAATCTAGGCAAAGCAATATTATTTGTTCCCAGAAAGGGATAGTACAATAGTACAAGAGACTACAGGGACAAAAACTAAACAATGAAAAGGAAACCCTCAGGAGTGCCCATATGAGTTGGATTTTATCAGTGATGTATTATTATCTTTGATGATGTGTTGGGGAAGCGGGTGGCCGTGTACTGTGCATACCTCCAGGTGTTCCAGGATATATGGTGGGTTGGTCATACCCAGCCTCAGCATGGCTCCATCAGGAATCTCCTCCACCAACCTCCACAGCAGAGTGGGCAGGTCTGTCCCTATGTCTCTACCGTAAGCTCCTGTGTCTTCACTGGTCAACCAGATCTCACACACTCCCTCTGGAAACAGACAAAGACAACAATTACAAATTTAAACTTTAATCAATGCTCAGCAGTTTGGCAAATCGTATTTGTCAACTAATATGACATTGTGTTCTCATCGATAATCAGTAGAAGATTTCTCATACAGTATGCTTTTCCCAAATAAATGGGAAATAGTTCCCACATGCTGGAGTATCACTCATTTAACTACTTATGCGTCCTATGTTTCCGGTAGAAAAAGTAACTGGGAAGTGAGCATGAGGGCCAACAGCACACAAACCGCTCCAGGGAAGTTCAACACGTACTTTCAACCAAGCAATCATATAATTTCAAAAAATATTCTACACGCATGCAGATACTAAGACATGTCCGTCTTATTATGGTGACTGGTGTATACCCCCTAGAAAAAAAGAAAAGAAAAGTACACTTTTATTTATCCCTGTGGGGAAATTCTTCTCTGCATTCGACCCGTCCTTAGTTATTAAGGAGCAGTGAAGAGCTCGGGAGCAACTGGGGATTCAGTGTCTTGATCACGGACACTTCGACATGCAACTACGGGGAGAGGGGGGATCGAACCGGGTACCTTGTGGTTACGGGACGACCAGTCTCCCCATGAGCTACAATACCAAAGAGGGCATTGTTGACTCTTACTCCAGCTATGATTACATTTATTACTTATTTTTACTGTGGAAAGCCTGTAGACCGATACCTGGGGAGCTATTTAATTCAGACCTCTGTTTTGATAGTCACTATAATCGGGTTCGACAACACAGCTTTCTACATTCAACTTGCATGCAAAATACTTCAAGATCACTATGCTTATTTCATCCCAAACTGACCGCCTGAGGCAGAGTTCTCTGTCCAGGCCTTGTATTGTTTAAAGATGATTTTAACCAATTCAATAACACGGGATCACAACACTCCTACAGTAAAGTAAGCTTTGTTTTGTCAACAATCGATCCAACTGGAGCTACTTTTCAGGACGTTAAACACTTTTAAACTGCTCCAATGTCACGGAGGTGACTGCTCTGTCGCCGTTATAGTTTCCTGCCTTTGGAACATAAACGGTTACAAACTGTAATCATTTATATTTCATTTGAGTGTAAGCACTTATAAAAACCTAACTCATATCTTGTAGAAAACATCTTTTATATTTATTGTTCCAATGTTTTAAAGTAATCTATTCTTTTTTTACTGATAATGAACCCAGATTTCTTTCAGGTTTCAGCTACTATCAGAAGACTCTTTAAACATATTACCAGGTTCCACCCTGAGGACAGATTGATCAATATGGGACATTTTATCATGTTTTTACCACATTGGCCAGGCCCTACCTCCCCCAACATCACAGCAGATTCTCTCAAGGATTATCAATTAATTACCTTTAGGAGTCTCTTGTTGTCATTGCCTAAATGCTCCAAGGCTTTGGCAGAACCCAGACAGTCACTGACAAGTATTAAAAATACCAGTCCTTTAAACATGCAGTGTGAAGGTCACATACAGCACGAGGAGACGATCTACCGGCTTCATGCTAAATTAGAGCAACGCTCGCTGCTAGAGCTTAATGATCTAACTGTCATTTGGCTGTAGGTCTGGAAATGGTTGAGTGTCTGCTTAAGCTACGTGCTACGACATATCATATCATGCAGGCACACACAAATGCATTTGCACTTGCAGGGGTACACACAGACGCATAGATACACACAGAAAACCACACAACCTTCATTATCGTTAGCGGTGCAGAGACAGACAGAGAGATGCATGTGGTCATTCAGAGTAAAGATGGTGTTTGGCTAATTGGACAGTTTGTGTGTGTGTGTGTGTGTGTGTGTGTGTGTGTGTGTGTGTGTGTGTGTGTGTGTGTGTGCGTGTCTGTCTGTGTGCGTGCAAGTGAGAGAAAGTAGAACTGTGTTTTAAAGACATGCATAGGCCAAATAGATTGAAGATGATGACAGTATAATTGTCCAGAGTCAAAGAGTTTCCAAAGCTCATCATCATTGACATTAGGATGCACTAATGATTTCTGGAGTCAGCCACGTCTAAAAGCACCATTAAAACCATCGATCAATCACACGTGATCAGATCGGAGGACTAACGCACACTATACAAGAACACATTCAGGATATTATTTTCATTTGCGTCAGTGTGCAATTACTCAAAAGGATAGTCCACCTTGCTCTAATACTATAAGTAATAGCCTTATTATTCAATGGTTCTTTTTGTTTATTATCAATTATTTGCTCATTCAATTTATTTGACTTACAATGTAGGCTCTGTTTTAGCAATAGGAGCTAGCCGTCAACTGTTGGCAACTTAAGAGCTTCACTGGAGGTCACGCTCTTTGAGGAGACATGCCATCATCAGCTGTCTTTGATTTATTATGAAAGTGTGTCTCTGTTTAGCAACATTTATACCATGGCTGATTTGCTACTGTGCCAAATTGTTTTCATGTTTTTAGCCCGAAGGAGGGTGGTGACAGCAAATTCCCAGGGCAGCATATGTCAGCATGTTTGGACTGAATTATACCAATTCGGCTGCCAAGGTCTAACCCGTGCCTGCATCATCGGCATTCTGGGAGTGAATGTATTCCTACACCCACTACACCAGCAGCATCACTTTCTATGTCACAGCTCTGTCCTAGAATAATATTGGCCAATAGGTCTCTGAACACAGGGCCAGACCAGCATTAAAGTGGCATTGGAGCTAAATTGGTTCCTTCCAAAACAACATTCCTGCGATTCCACACACATAATGCTGCCAACCCAGCAAGCTGGTGTGCTGTGCTATGAAATGCATCTTGTGAATCCTGTGTTAATTATGTGTTGAACAGGGTGACGCTTCGGAAAAGCCTCAGGTGTTTACTCAAGGCCATCATCATACGTAGATCAGATAAACTCAATGGCCTGCCCAGTAATGTACCCCTTTGGCCTGCTGCTCTGTCCCTTTTGCATTAGGTGTGCCAATGGTGTTATTGTTGGCCAAAAAGAGAGGAGCGAGAAGGTGGCCCTTTTTAATCAGGAAATGCTCTCTCTTCTCTATCTGCTCTGACACACACTACACAGATGCTTCCTCTGGCTTTTGGTATGCGCACAGTAGAGAGATTACCACAAAAAAACCTCATCACCACAGGAGTATAATGCAGAGAGAAGTGTTTAAATCTGATAATGCACGACAACATACTTTTGCTTTTATTATTGGGCTTTAAATTGGAATCATTTTATGGCGAATGAAGGTCATTTAACCAACATAGAAAGCCTAATGGTGGACCAAACACCATATTATGAAAACCTAATGTGTTCAATGTGGGATTCTATTTAATTCAAGGTGGCCTAGTAAATAGGGAGTACGTGGCCTGTAAACGTATCCTTGAGCAAGCAAGACACTGAATATGTACCCGTTTAATAGGTGCTATTCTGTACCTGGCCCTGACCTCTGACCCTGATGTCAAACCCAGACAATTTAAGGAGAATTTTAACATCTTGATATCACCTGAACATTGATAATGTGTCGTTACTGTCATAAAGCGAAGCATTAAAAGTTGTTTCTTTCGAAATGACCTCGGCAAGTTTCCACTCCGCTTGCAATAACAAACCCTTCCCCTAAACCGTTTTTCCCATGTGACCTTATAATGAAGTTTGATGTCGGAGCAGTTGTAAACAAGGGTGGAGAGCAGGATACTTTCCCTAAAAGCTATTAACATTCACTGAAGCCTGACACAGCAGTGCAAACACACAGCACAGGGAGGAGTGTTCAAAACGGCAGATGGAAAGCGGGCAGGACAGGAAAACATTAATGATGAATATAGAAAAATAAAGAGTGGAACCTGCGCTGCTTGTGGTTTGAGCCTTTAGGTGTGGGACTCTTCATGGGTTAGGAGTTAGGAAGGGAGGGGAGCACACACAAGAGGCAACAGCTGTGTGTACGTCTAAGCTGCATTTGTCTTTGTCCGAGAATAACACCGTTGGCATGTTTGACAAGTGCCAGACACATATATCAAACAATCATCACTCCAACTCTCTGCCAAACGTTTGTTTGCGGTGTGTTTATGTGCGCGTCCACAGGTCTTCCTATGCGAGGTCTCCAACTTGAACCGGTACAACATTTTGAGTGTGGTGAATCCGTTGCCTGCCTACAATGATGAATTAAGTTTGTTTTACCATTTCAAATGGTGCCACTCTTAATTGTCTTGTTCACGTTCATAAGTCAAAAAGCAAACCAAGGATCCCAAAAAAAAACGAAATAAATGAAAAAGGAAAGAAAACTGGTGGCCTCAGTGTGCGTTGGTTATGTCCACTAATCCAGTTAAGTCTGACCAATTTGGAATTCACAAAATTACTTAACAAGAAAGTGGGATACTCATTATTGTATTTTCTAGTTGTCCTTTTAAAGACCTGAATTCAGTCATGTCTACCTTGTGAGATGCAATTATATGTCAATTTAAAGTTGAGTCAAAAAATGATAGTTTGCATGAGTTCATTATTACCATTATCGTTTCCCGGTTGACTATAAACTGCAGTGCTCAATATCGCACTGGCACATACTGTGGCAGACCTCGATATATTATTATACTGTTTACACATATAATGTCTCATGGCCCTGTGTCTCCGCTCCACCTCTGGATAACAGAATGGGAAGAGTGGGAGGAGAAAAGAGATGAGGTCTTTGAAGTGGTCGCTTTGAAGAAGCATAACAGAACCAATTGATTCAGGTGATTGGGAGCTTTAGTAAAAGCTACTGTTGAAATGGAAAAAGGGTCTTAAATTATAAATGAGACACACAAGTAGCACACCATGACCACACAGATTCATGCCATGCTTGTTTCCATTAGTTGGTACATTCTGGCTCTGATTCCTTCAGTAGCACATACTGTACATGCACACATAGACACATACACTTATATAAAAGACATTCAAGCTAGCTGAATATGTTATAGGATGTTTGTTCAATTCAATTCAGTTTATTTTGTATAGCCCAATATCACAAATTGGCCTCAGAGGGCTTTACAATCTGTAAATGTAGTTTGTTTTTTCATACTAAATACCAGACTGGACATTAAAATGAAAAACGACTTTAAATCCAGTTTGATTGTTATATCTGTTATATGTATTACTGTATGATATGATACGTGGCAACATAATTTACTAATTCGCTGGGTGGAAATACCCTCACTTTTCACAATTGTTCTAACTTCTGAAATAATAACTTCAATATAGATCTTATTCTGAAAGATCAAGGTCACTATGTTTTTAAAAGGAAGGTTGACAAAAGAACCAAAGAGATTTAGGAGATCGCCCAGTGGTACGCATCACTTACATTGTTTTGTGAACCTCTGTAACCTCGGTAAGCAAACTTCATTAACAATGTTATGATTTGGCATAATGTAGCAGCGGATGAAAAACATGGGACGACTGTGGGATCTATTGAGTGTTGTCTCCATTTTACAGTTTCACAGAAAGCGCTCGATGTTTCCACCATGTTTTAACGCTTTTCTTTAGGACTGACTTTTCAATACCCCATCATGTATGCGCCTATACCCCAAACATGCAATACTATTATTCTGGATTAGTGGATGTTTAGTGGCATGTGTTTCCGTGCATGTGTGTTTGGGCTTAAATCCGCCCTGTATGTGGATTGTGTTCATGAATTCACACATTGCAAGTAACCCGACTTACTATCAACATTCTACACATCGGGTTCAGTCTTCATTTTTATCTTAATCTCTTTGACATGTTATACATTTTGATTGGCTGCCACAGGCTATAAGGTTTAACAGATTATAGATTAGATGATCCTATTAAACTGCATTTAAACCCCATTTTCCATAACACAAGTCAACACATGGCTTAGTATGTTACAGTACATGCATGTAGAAGAGAGAGCGAGGGGAACAGTTTAAGCAGGGTTCAAGCTTATCTACATAAACTGTTGTTGGTATTTTAACTTTCATGTCCTTTAAGTGTCTTGAAAAATGTGCAGTACTACAATATTGGTCATTTAAAGTGTATTGGATTGTTAGTAGACTTTAAAATGATAGTTTGGATATGCAGCTGCTGCCTCTAATATGAACCCCTCATGCATCATTGCATCTTAATGTATACAACTGCTCAACTATGTGTTGCTTTGTGTCATAGAAAATAAGGATATAATGCAGTATAATAGGATCATCTTCATGTGCATTAATCTGTAATCTATTAAACTTTACCCTACATACATACACACTCACATATATACATATATATACATGTATAGCTCATCTACATATTACTTTGTATAACAACACTGTCGTAGTCACTGACTCGAAGGCCTGTCTGACCTTCAACCACGTTAGTCCCTCCCCTGTCCTGCCATCAGCCAATCCCCTCTGGCGTTCTGCCTTCACAGTAAACCTCCCGCACACCACAAGACAGTCAAAGACACGGGACGGTGTCTACAACGGCTAAATTAATATCTGTATGGATCAAGAGGAGATACGGTTGGTTGGGAGAAACAGAGGGAGACCGAAATAGTGCATGGCATTTGAATAATTTCTCCATGTGTTGGAATAACTACTTATTTTATTAAGAAAGCAATCAATCATTTGCCAGCATCAAATGTTGCTATATTTTCAACAACTACCATTGAGAGGTTTACTGAAAGGATGGTTGAACGAGAACATGGTTTGCACTGGTGTTTTCATTGTAATACCGGCAATCCATGCATGACATGTGACTGACATTTGATGACAAAAGAATAAAGAAAGGTTGTCCAATATGAAGACATTATATAAAGATTAACATTTTTCTTTATAATTGTATTCAACAGCTCTCAGTGAAATATCTTGCTGCTTTTATCCACAAGCATGTAGGAAATAACACACACACATCAATAAACATATACACACAAGTCCTCCTTCAATCCCCGACACACACACTCACACGTTTGCACACTATAACCCACGAACAAACACCACACACAGAGTTTAATTGCAATAATTAAGCAGCTTAATTTAGAGCAACAACTGTTGATGTGGTGCGTGGGCGTCTTGGCAGGTAGCATCATCCTCTCGGATTAACCCAACACACACAGTGGTATATATGCAAATGTCCTCTCCCAGGCATGTTTACACTAAATACATGCATGTGTGCATGGACATCGATACGCACATGCATATTGTCTGAGCGCATGCACAGTCGTGGACGTACACGCAGCCTACACAATTCCTTAAACAACATCATATCAGTTTTAACCTACTTTCATAAAGTTTCTGAACGACAGTCATGACCTTCTGTGCATGAAATGGGATGCCTGGATACATCAAAGCTTGTATGTGAGTGCGTATATACTCGCACATTTAATGTACGTGGTACATAACAAAAACATGCCATGGCATATATAGGTCAGACATATTGTATGGATGAATCAACAGTAATTGGCAGAGGGCCCCCATGTACCATGTGTGTAATATATATATATATATATATATATATATATATATATATATATATATATATATATATATATATATATATATATATATGTGTATGAATGTGTAGGGAATAATTGGGAGATAAGTTATATCCCCTCTTTCATCTTTTCTGTGTGTCTGTGTGTGTGTGTGTGTGTGTGTGTGTGTGTGTGCATCTTGTGAAGCTTCCAAGGCAGACGGACTGCTGCATATAAGAGAAAAACAGGGATCTGTAGGGAATGCACTGTTTTTGTAGCCAGTGTCTGACTAACTTTCTGTAATATAGATTACATGAGTATGTATTATGATGTGTTTGCAGAAATCCAGTTTCAAATAAAGAATGGATTGCCTGCGTTGCTGAAGTGTAAATACAGATTCCACTTGTATTTACATGGGAAATTTTCACAAATATTAAACTTTGCCAACATTTGGCGGAAAAAAGGGTCCAAACTTATTTTCCTTGCCGTGACTCAAGTCCAACAAAACACAAGACATTCAGAGTGCGTGTACCCTGACTTTTCAGTAAGTCGTGTTTAATGTGCAAAAAAACAAACAAGATCCATTAATAGTACAGGAGTTTAATTTGTACCCATTTTAAAAGCAGGCGGTGTGGCCCACTGATTAGTCATGTGTCGTTTCATAGTTAGCATGGGTTTGTGTCCACATGATGGCCTGACTCTCACAGTGCATACTGGGATGGACTCCAGCCCCTGCCACCCTGAACAAAGCAGGCAGGTCTATAAATTGGATGCTTGGAATATATATAAATGTGACTGCATGAGCATAACTGTGTAGGGCTACTGCTGAGCTGAATGCATTTACCTGTGCATGCAAATCTGTGACACAAAACTACATCCCCAAAAGAATATTTATTATTATTGATCTTTTTGAGCAATTTAACCGGCCTTGTTATACGCTTTCATTAACAAAAAAATTCTCATTAGTGTCACTTAAACTATGGCTGCAATTAAACAGGGGAGTGAAGTAAAAGAGGCAGTGGACACGATAGGTCAAATTCATCTGTTGATAAATGGTTTGTTCATGTCAATTGTCCCCGAGTTGAAAGTGAATATTTAGCAAACTGGCACATTTGAAAGGATGTCACCTGCAAATGATAAATGACTTCAAGGTTTAATTGATAATCAAATTTGTCACCTGTCAATCTACTGATTAATCAAAGCTTTTCCGCGCTTATTAAAATGTAAAAAAAGACAATCTCTCAGTATGTTACTGCAAATTATATTATTGTATGAAGCAGGGGATGTCTATCAAATAGGGATTATTCATACTGTCTTGAGGTTTGACAGAGTGTACGTCTATCAAGATAATTAACTTGTACTGTGCGTCATTAAAAGCACATGAGTTGAGCCGAGGGGAAGATGGATGGCTGATTGGGTGCGTGGATTAGAGGACAGGGAGGTTGAGACAGTGTGGGAGGAGGGGGGGGGTGCTATAAGGGGCAGATCTCATTTTCCTGTATGCTTCAGAGACCCCAAGAACTGCAAGGCACTAAGGGCATTACACACGCACGCACATACACACTCGTCTCAACACTGAGATTACATATGGAAATGAGTTACTATTAAAAAGTCATTGAGTTGGTAATGGTTAATATCAGAGTTAATATACAAGCTGTCAAAGAAGTCAAGGCGGTAGACACACACACACACACACACACACACAATAATGTATGATCCCAAATATTCTCACGTAGACACACATACTTTGGTTGTGTTATTAATCAGACATAATAAGGTTTAACCCTCCCTAATTCATGGCTGTTGACCTAATTTCTTTGTGTGTGTGTGTGTGTGTGTGTATGTGTGTATCTGCATGCACTGGCTCGTGCAACCACTAATTTGATAAATAATAACATGTCTGGTCAGTATTTATGCTAATATATTCATGACCCACCAGCAGGCATCCTGTTTGTGTTTGTTAATTCATTTAGCCTGTGTGTGTGTGTGTGTGTGTGTGTGTGTGTGTGTGTGTGTGTGTGTGTGTGTGTGTGTGTGTGTGTGTGTGTGTGTGTGTGTGTGTGTGTGTGTGTGTGTGTGTGTGTGTGTGTGCGTGCTTGTGTCTAAGGAATTCGTTACTGTAGAAAGCCCGGACGAACTTTAAACACGCCCTGCCTGCGTGTGTGTATTAATTAATTTAGAGAGTGAACCTATGATATATTGTGTTTGTGCATAACCGTATTTGTAAATTTGCAAATTTAATTGCACGTTGTGCGTCTTAAATTAGTCAGTGGCACTGTAAACATTATCTTATTATGTACATATTAGTATTTTTTTTATGTGGCACATCTGGCATATTTTGTGCAATAAAGCTTTAGACTAATGACTGGTTTGTTTACCAAGTTAACAAGCAAAGGAACAGATAGAGAACGTGCAGGGACACTGATCCCAATCTGCCCATCCGTCCTCTTTTCACCTCTTCTGGTCCTCTCCCACGGCACATAGCAACAACACTCTGACAAACACACTGTGGGGACACATCAGGCGAAATCACAGGTCACGAGTAAAGAACTGATTGTTGTCTCAAAACACTTGGATTAAGACCTGCACAATACTCGAGTTATCCCAGATCTTGCCAAACTAAATACAACTCTCATTTCAAATGTAAAATACTTGTAGTTCAGGTCCATCATTGATAAGTTACAGCATACACATATATATATATATATAAAGTCACAATAGGTGGAACGTATGTCACTCTCAGGTACCTTAACATGGCCACAGTTCCTTAAAAGGTGCGGTACAGAAATGTATGCTCATTAACAATCAGCTTCAGTGAGTGACAGACAACAAGATCCTCCTCCTCTCTGTCTCCCTCTCATGAAGAGGAACGCAGGTATGAACAAGAAGCTGGATATCGGATGGATCTCTGGTGACAGTTAAAGCTACTACTGCAGAAATGAAAAGCTGAAGAGCAACGTAACGCACTTGGAAAGGTGGAGCTGCTGGTCACGGGGGTTTGACAGCAAAGCGGAGTTCTGCCCCAAACACACACACACACACACACACACACACACACACACACACACACAGGCAATGTGGGTCGGACGGAATCAGGCACAGGGTTCTCTGCAAAGTGACAGATGTGGCGACAGCTATCCAGTCAGGCAGAAGCGCTCAACAGCTTCTTCAGCTGAAGACCGGGAGTGACATTCACTGAGGCTATAGAGAGAAAAGTGTCAGCGGAGTCTCACTCACCCCCCCAAACACACACACACACACACACACACACACACACACACACACACACACAATTTAATTCAAAGGGGTTATTCCAACACGTATTTCGCCTTCAACAAATACTCTGCCTCCTGTGATTTGAAAATTGCAGTAGGCCATATGGCAAATTAGATCAAATTTTGATTAATTGTGCAGCTCTATTTCCTACATATTACTGTTCATATAAGCAAACTTAGTTTTGCTTTTCCCTAATAGCTCTGTTAATAAAAAATGTATGTCAAATTCTTGTAAAATGGCTAAATGTTTCTCAAGTCAAACAAACAAACAAACTACAAACTGGCTCTCTTTGGACAAGACATTACAGTAAAAAATAGTTGTGAATCAATCATTTTTGCTGCCCCAATATTTGATGAGATGATGAATATAGTCACAAAAGCTAAATGCTACACTTCAGCAAGAGGAAAACAGAAAGAAGTAGACATGCAGAAGAAGACATGTCCCTCCATATTTCTCTTTCTCTTTCCATACCTCTATACTTTACTTCTGATTGTTTAGTCATCGACTGCAGCCGTTTACGTTCTCTATTCAGGCTCTGTGTTTTTCAGTTGGAGTATTTTTCTGCTTTACTCCATCTGTGAACTCTCCTGTCAATCGTGTCCATCTTGTCAATGTTGCATCATAAACAAAACTGCTTAAAATTCTTAATGCTGGACAAAACTATCCAACCCAAATCATATAGTCCACACAAAATGGTAGACCAAACAAATATTTAAAACATGTTAAGACATAGAAACATAATCCAAAATGATGTCTTTACCTCACACATCAGTAAGGACATTTTGCAGGTTTCTGAGGAAATAAAAAGAGACAGCACAAGCTTCAGCAGATCTAACGGGAGCGAGGGGGTCTGGGCAAACAAATAAATAAACTGTAGATGAAATAATTGTTCTAACATAGAAACAATCTAATGTAATGAGTCAATGAGCGACTCATCGCTGGCATTTTCTTTGACTAAACCGCCTCACATCACACTGGATTGTTCGGCCATGCACTCATGCTGTGAACTCACCATTTCACTTCAAATCAATACGGAAATCAAAAACTTCTTCGACTTTATTCACCCCGCCAACTCTATTCTGGGGCATAGTATCAAGAAGTTGAACCTTTTTTGGACAGTGTCCAGATTGGGACTTTTAGAATGGAAAATTAAGTGTTCTTCATCTTCAGCTCAGGCCTGGTAAAATATTTGTTGTTTCTCTTTCCCATCAAAGTAAAAGTAAATCCAGGCTGTAGAGTAGCATATGTAGTAACCCTACACCTGCTTGGTATGGCTGACAACGCCAGCTCCCCACCCACTTACTGCATTTACATATTGTGCGTGAGCTTGCCATCTGATAACACTGCAGACAAAATAAACACACGGAGTAGGCACGGCCTCATTATTTCGATAGCATATTGGATGCAGATCATATTGTAATGTAAGATTTAAATATCACAGGTCTTCAGAAACAAACTCTAAAACCCAAACTTTTAAACTAGTACAGTTTGAAAACAAGTGCACAGCTTGAAGCGGTAGAAATGAATGCAGCTTCCAACTAAAACATGTTTTTTTATCAGATGGAGTCTAAGTTTTACAAAAGAGACTTTTTGCTCCTTGGTCCCATCATGTAGTGCAAAAAATAAAAACACATTGATGAACATTGTCCACTTAAAATATTTCCAGAAAGCAGTCAATTTCATAATTTGAATATATAATGAAAGGCAAACGTAAAGGCGTGCTGCTGCCTCCAATATTCTTGGTAATAGCGTTGTTGACTTGCCATCATCACGTTGCCAAATGAATATGTTCAAAACGTACTGAATAAAGCACATCATATTCATGAATTGTTTTTTAAGGAGGGAGATACAAGACTCAAACAATGCCATGTCCACACGGAAAATTAATTTGCATGCCCTTTTAAAACGAAAACAAGTATTACTTACACTTATCATCTCGACACACGTGCAAACACATAACGGAGATTAAATATGCATTTAAGTGCACTGCTAGTTGTGTGTGAGATGAATTAGTATTTGTAGACTGTTGAGGGACAAAACAACGGTTGATTGTCAAGGGGCAATGCCAAGTACAACCTGAAGCAGTTAGAGGGAGCATTTACTAGAGGACAGTAGATTCCAGCATTTGCAAAATATCTGTCCGTTGGTGTGCGTATGTGTTTGTGTGAGTTTGTGCGCGTGCATCAGCTGTCCCCCCCTGTAGCCCTTTTGTGTCAACCAACACCAGGGGCTCGTGGCTGTGGCCACGGGTGGTCCACTATGTGAGAACTGGTTCCTACGGGGGGTGTGAAGAGACCCCCTGATGGTATCAAAATATATACCACAAGGGGACAAACACACAAACACAAAGCTGGCACGCACAAACACCGCACAGTTTTATCAGACGACGTGGGTGTCTTTTTTCTAGATATACAGCCCGACATTGTTGCATGTCTGTTGGTTTGCAGTACAAGATTGATTAGGGTGATTGAACAGGAGGCGTTTGTAGGGGCGGAAATAGAAAGAAGCTAGTTTAGACCTTGGGTGAAACCAAGAGTATTCAGTTAAGCCAGGTTCACTGTTTGTTTTGTTTATATCTTTTGTGGCACTGTAAATAAATGATCACTTGTGGACACTGGACCATGACCAAGCCACTTGGGATCACACTTCGTAACAAGGTTCTTACTCCAAATCCCAGTGTGCTGGATTCTAAGTTCAAATCAGTAATTCAGAAACATGTTCCAGTCTTCCGTCTGTATGAGGATATAACATTTGTTTACTGACAACCACCAGTCTGGAGTAAAAGAAGCACGCTGCTGTGCTGCCACTGTTATTAACGCCATCAGTGGAGGACATCGGCCCGGTTCAGAGGCGGCATTGACACGAGTGTTGGGTGAGCCGATCACAGGTGGACAGCAGTAAAGCTGTATTCTATATTTCTTTGACTTCCCATTTCTCTGTCTTCTCAAGGCCTTTTGAGCTCAATAGAGCTTTAAATAAAGAATAGGCTGCATATTGGGATTCAATCAAAACATATTTTAACAATGTACAACTGCCGTTTCCTTCTCATCCTCCAGTCTCACCGGTCATGCTTTCATTAGTCTCCCTCATTTGATTCCTCTCTCTTTCACAGGTAATGAGTAGTGGTGATAACAACATTGATGTGAGGTTCAAGTTAATTACAGGTAGAATAACCAATTAATGGGGATGTCTGTGTTAAGTGGATGTATGTGTGGTAAAAGATGGGAAGCAAGTACCTAAAAAAAAAATTTCTAATAATAAATAGAACAGAGAGAATGAGTTCACCCTTTGCTAGAATGCCAGACTATTATAGGTATCAAAATGAAATGAACTGTGTTTGAAACAAATGTACACATATGATTAGAAATGTTTTAAATGTGTCTGTTGACCGTACACAGCGACTCAAAAGACAGGATGTCTCTTCACTGAGGGAAGCGGCTCTGGAAAACATGTTAAAACCTTGCTCCTTTTGTTAAATAGGTATAATGTGAACTAAGAGTCGATATACATGTAGTCTGCCTAAGGTTTGATGGGAACCTCTGGGAGTCATGCATGACCGACTTTTTAAAGGCCTTTTTTTTTTTATTCATCCGCTCTAATCAGCGTCGTTTTCCAGATGCAGTAGGCAACGGTTTTCAGCAAAAAGGTGACATGCGCTACCTGCCCATCACCAAACAGTGGACAAACCAAGTTAGTGACTGGACAGATATTTCCCTCAGGAGTTGTTGGAGACCAAAAACGGAGTCAATATTGGATAAGCAGGGCCTCTGGCAATCTGACAAATGTGCTATGAGACACATATTGCTCGGAAAGAAGAGACAAGAGCATTCCGTTGTGGATACGTGGATTGCCATGAGAAACACACTCGGAGAGTCATCATACTTTGGTACTGCAAACCGCCGAATACCCTACTTTTATCATCTACCTCTTGCTGATCCAAATCAGTCTTTGCGGAAATCCACAGTACACAAAATATGCCACATGGCAGAAACTTTAATCCCGCAGGTATCTAAAGGGCATTTGTTTTGTGACGCTGCCAAAAAGCTGAAAGGGTTCAAACAAGGGACTGTGTAGATTAAATGGACCAATTAATCTCTCCTCCTCCAGCCTCCCAAGCTCCAAGTCTAGACTTCAAAGCAGACAACTTGAAGACTTGAGCCACTTTAGTAGCTTTTTTTTCTCCCTTTACACCGGTGTGTGTGTGCGTGTGTGTGCATGTGTGTGTGTGTGTATCCTGACCCATTGGGGCTTATGAAAACAAGTGAGTTACTGGTTATGAACCAGTCAGAGCTGAGACCAAAGGCTTCCTTTGTGTTCCTTGTGATATGAAAATTACATGTAAAAAACACTTAACTGAAATATTTTTGTAGCTCAGAAAAGTAACTCAAAGGAAATACGGCCTAATCCTTGTTTTTAAAAGGAGTACAACACTTTTAAATGTTAAACACAATCAAAGAAGCAGTGCAGAAAGATAGGACGGCAGGAGAAATAAAAACAGATAAAAGAAAATAATAATATGGGAAGGAAAAATAGGAAGAAACTCGGTATATACAGAACATAATGAGCTGCTTAAGATATACAGCAGTGATACACTCTGTAACCCTGACTTGAGTCAAACATCATGTCCCTTTTTTCCACTGAATATGATGTAACAATGTGGAAAAACAATATAAAAAACACATCTGAAATGTGTTATTGTATTTTGTATCTATTAACTGGTTCGGGGTTTTGAAAGGGGGACCTCAAAAATCATTGTGGAAGTTGTTTCTTTGAGGGGAAGTAACTACAAATATTGACTATTTTGCGCAGCAACAACCACAAACATGTATTAAACATTTATTTAGTATCTTTTGTGAATTACACAAGAGTAAGTTGGTCTGCAGGCAACAGAGCAGCAGTGTGCTTCACAGCTTGGGAAAGGGAACACGCATACACAGTGGCGTTTGGAGGAAGAACTAAAAGCCAAATGTGAGTCAGAGGACTTACAGCAGTTAAACATTTTAACAGGCACAAGCCTGCTCTTGGTGTGTGTGTGTGTGTGTGTGTGTGTGTGTGTGTGTGTGTGTGTGTGTGTGTGTGTGTCCATTCAGACAATAACAAGGCCAGTGAGCTGAGCACATGGTCCGGGTGTGACTCCAAGTGTCCTACTGCCACCTATTGACTGAAGATGGAGCTGCTCTCCCCTCCCCCACACAGGCAGCAGGAAAATATAGTATACGCATGGCCTTTATGTGAGAGAAGAACACACAAAAAGGGTCAGAAGAACATATATAGTGAAAGGAAAGCGAAACGAGAAGAGGGAAACAATATGTTGAACAGAGAAAAACTGATATTAAGACTATACCCGTCTTTCTTTTAGCACCCCAAAAAAACCACTTTAAAATCTCAGTAATACATCTTCATCTATTGGTCCAATTTTGCTATCGTTAGCTGTTCTCATTTCATTAATCTTCGTGCTAATAATTTCCCATAATGCATTTGTTCCCTTTGCTCAACTCTTCACTTTACTACGGTGCTCTGAAAGTATCTAAAACACTCTTTTGTACAGTGACGCCTCACACAACAACATTAATGTTGTATGAATGTTAGTAGAACCATTATACCGTTTATTTCACATAGACATTTATAGAGTAATTATTCAGTATATATTTGATGTAGCTCCTCCTAAACTGTAGTTGAGACAGTGTATAGAGTTGTAGATTTATTATAGGGCTATTACATATACAGCAGTAAAGAGTACAGGGTAGTAAAATGGTGCATTAAACAGTGGCACAATGGTCAAGAGTACAGATGTTAGTTCAAAGAGTAATAAACAGCATTCAAAATATGTATACAACTCAATATATACTATACATCAAGCAGTATAACGTAATATGGAACATTTAGTACCGCTAAGATATATAGAGCAATAGAGGGTAAATACTATAGTAAAAAGTATGGTGTTTATCAAAGGCGTTAACATATTTTGATATTGTGCAGAGAGGAGAGGTGTGGACACAAGTTCACAGAGGACAGAGCAGATGGTGTCTGCTGGACTTACACAATCTCTCTCTCACACACACACACACACACACACACACACACACACACACACACACACACTCTGGTGACATAATAGCAGCATGCCAGGTGTGCAGTTGGTGGCCTGCAGTCTGGCATTGACTGAGTTGTGAGTGTGTGTTCGTGTGTATCCCGTGCTCCCTTTGTGTGAAATGGGGCCCCCTTTTCACTAGTCGCTGCTGCCAGCTTGGCACTAAATCACAGGACAAGACGCTACACGCGCATAAACACACACACAAACATGCGCACACCACCCCGTGTTGCCTTTTTGTCCAGCCCATGGAGTAAATGAAAAGAGGTCAAACAAGAAGACAGAGGCAGAACGGCAAGTTTATTTGAACTTTCAGAGAAAGGAAGACAACGAAAAGATATTTAATATGGGGGCAAGTAAAATAGAAAATAACCGCTCTCTCCTTTCTTTCATGAGTCAGTCTCTCATCCCACCAGTAAGCTGACTTAAGTGAGAACACACACACACACACACACACGCACACGCACACACGCATAATGACTAGTGGTAGAGGTGAGACTTCAGGTGGGTTATCCAAACATTGCCCGAAGAGACTGCCTGAGGAAACGTGAACTTTAAATAGTGAATATAACGCTACGCCCAATGAAATATTTACCCAGTGACGAGGAGGGACAAAGATGGAGCGAAGAGGGACAGCGGGCACAAGCGGTGAGAAGCAGACAGAGTGAGAGGTGGAGAACAGCACCAGCTGAGGGGATGATACTCAATCTCAATTGTGGCTATCTTGAATGAGAAACATAACCATATACCAGCTGGTTTTCAATCACTCCCCTGCCACGGCAGCAGAACCCACACTACTGACCCGTTATGGTAAGGCGTGTCAACCTACAACAAATACTGGCCGTGAAGCTACCGGTTGATGAATATTACACGGCTGCAAACAAGCCAGCAAACCGAGGAAAAATCATCAGACCATGTTGGGAGCTTATTGGCTCTTTGGTGTCTATCCGCACCACAAAATAAATGAAATAACAATGCACTTTTTTTTTTTGAAGCAGCCAATCCTCCATCCACTACTCTTCACATCGAGAACAGCAGTGGAAGCACTAGCAACGTGAACAATGGCTCAGTCCCAACAGCACTGAGCCAGCATGCCCAACACAGGGCCCTGTCACGGTAACACCCAAACGTGATGCGGTCATGATTAGTGTTATTAATTACAGCTGCGTTTTCAAGTCAAAATGCCCACTGTAGAAAAACACCACCTCAATGTTCACTGGGATTGTGTCATTCAATTATTAACATTAGTATGTCAACAGAGCCATTTGAGAAATGCTAGGATCACGAAGAATAAATATTAAAAAAAATTGAATTTCATTCACAATGGTTTGTTGTTGTTAATTAAATGTTGACAAAGTCAAATAGTAAAGTATTAAAGAGCAACTAAAGACTAATCCACATCTCCCTTCTGACCAAAAGTGCCAAGAAGCCTCCCTGATTCTGTTCCACAAGCCTGTCTTCTGTACAGACCATTTATTTGAATGTTGAACAAAAAATATGACTTGCATTGGAGGATTCATGCAGACTCGTTTTAAGTTTGGGTGGCACAAATGGAGAGAGAAAAATCCTTAAAATGTTATGCTTTACCCACAAAGCTATGCTGAAAATTGTGTGTCATGCTCAACGATAGTTAAACTAATTAAGTCAAATAACGGAAGACTTGCTATCAGTTCTTGACGCCGTGGTAGTGATGACATATGCTTGAACTCTGGTTGGTTGGTCTCTGTGCGCGCACGCGTTCACACGTGTGTGAGTGTGTGTGTGTGTGTGTGTGTGTGTGTGTGTGTGTGTGTGTGTGTGCGTGTGTGCGTGCGTGCGTGTGTGTATTGGCGAGTGAAGATCTGTTTTGAGTTTATTGGCTACACCACAGCCAGATTATGAATACATTGTTGCAGGAGTCTGAACTGTGCAGAAAAGCACACATGGAGAAACTTCTGTCTGTGTGAGAGATATCAGCAACTTCTCGGGCTGTTTTTAGAGAGCTTTCCCAGAGGATAATGAATTTGACTGCTTCCACACACATGGAATTGAAGTCAGTGCTTGCATGCTCAGCGGTTTTCCACAAGGTCTCTCCAATAGACGGCACTCTGATGGTGGTGACTCAACTATGATCAATGTGCTCCCATCGATATTTCAGCTCTCTGCCTGTGTCTCTATTTCCACTCTTCTCTCAATCAATGAGAGACAAATTAGAGCCGAGCTTCCTCGTCATTGTCTTACCTTCTTCTCTTTTACTTGAAAAAGTACACACTTCACATATACAGATCTACACCGATACATTATGTCATCTGCAGAAAGAAATACCTGGTACTGTCAACAGCTACTGACACCCTCACATGTGGGTTGCCCCTGTACATCTTTGAAATGACACATTGTACTGCTCTACTGTTAACAATACCCCAGCCTTTTCCTTTTTGTGTCCCTTTTCTTTGCTGCTGTGATGATCGACTGTCCTCAAAAGGGTTTATTTACCTTTCTGGTAATCTAATCTAAAAAGGTGTAATTCAAATTCAGCCACTAAACTTTCCACAACCAACCTGGAGGAACCACTGACCCGAAGAAGACAATTCGTGGCAACCTTTGCTAGTAAGCCAGCCCATGTGTCACATATCTGCAGCAGCAGAGGTAAACAGGAGCTGACACCTGTCACAGATGTTGAAGCTAGCCAACAAGCTAGCCCACATAGTCTGTGGCTATCTGTCACATGTCATCGAGCTGCAACCAGAAAACTAAGCAGTGTCATTTCTGCTAATATCGTTTTTTGACACTGATGTCATCCGTCATGTAGATATGAGGGGAAAAGCGGAGGATATCTGTGAATATCAGTGGGTACATTTGCCTTCGATGTATGATGGTGACATACAAAAGGGCTAAATAAGATTTACAAAAATAGTGATTATATTTATCGTACTAATATTTCAAGAAACTAATGCTAGTTGTTCTCACTAGCAGCGGGGAGAGTCATTGAGAAGACACACAAACACACGTTTAGCTGAGAATAGTACATTTAAATAAGGGCGCAGAGCACCAGCTGTCTACATTAAAAATATTACTGATGATACGAAGTTTCACTTGTTGTCTTGATGCCAAAACCCGCCAGAGCCCAAGAAATCAAGCTGTGCCGAGATGCCTGAGACGCATTATGCACACTAATGAAGTGTGTCATGTGGGAGTGATAGCAGTGTGCCTGTATCTATGGAGCGTCACATCCTGTTTTAGATGGGGGCATTTCAAAAACACCCAACTGACAGTTGAAAATGACAAGGCGACAGCCACAATGGGGGTTTGAGGACCACAACAAAAATAGAGTTCTCCCTCGTACACAGCCCTGGCACCTCGCTCCGTCTCACTCGCCCTCCTGTCACATTTCTCAGGCAGCCGCCATGTTTACAGGACGGGGCATCTGCAGGTTCCAGAGGTTATAGACTTTTTTTTTAAAGACGCTGCCTTGAATTTAATAGGAGAGTACAGCCGGTTTACAATCAAACCAAGAATAAAATAGTATTTTATAGTAGTATAAATGTACAGAAAGTAACATTATTATGGTCTATGAAACACAAATGTTACAGTGAAAACAATGATATGAAGATTATAGTTAACCCTGGTACTGCAGTGTTGCGGCTGCTCTGTGATGAGCATCAGAAACATCTTATGAAGCATGTACTGTTGTATTCATGTTTATTTCAAACTGAATATTTGTCAAAAGCAAATCCCCAGACAGACACACACCCATGCTTAATTATAGGCTTGGTCAAACATCACATGACCACAGAGCTGCTTTTGGTCGAATTTATTTCCGTTAACTGTTATACTCCCAATGCCAAATGACGTCTCTTACTTCTGCTGAGCATTTCTGTCCAAAAGTGTGTCAGGCCTGGTGTTGCCCTCAAGGTTTAGCAACCTGTCCACTGCAGCAGAGGGACTGCCTTGATGGGAGACAGGCCTTAAATCACAGAGTCAACCCTATCAGTTCATCTCATGCACAGACAAGGGGAGCAATTTGGGGGGTTTAACACAATGTGAAAAAAGACCTACACTGAACCAGTAAAAACCATATTGCCTGTATTGTCAAATGTCTGTGCTTTTTAGGGGTGTTATTTTCACGATAACAGTAGCTAATAATGCAATGTATATGTTTTAATAGATCTATTGTCATATTATGACATTTAAATACAAATATAAAAGTTCAGGCAAAAGAAAGGGGCAGAGGGGAACAGCGATGGCGTTCGGTCCATGAGAGAGAGGCAGAAGAATACAGGAAGAAGTGAGAGATGACAGAAGTGAGGAGGAAAAGTATGAAGATAGGAGATGTTTAAGTTTAGAGCACTATAGGAAAGGGAGGAGGAGAACAGCCATTGGTTTGTTGGCAATACTGCTGGTGATTGGATGGAGGTTGTTTACCTTCTATTTACCAGACTCAACTAATGGAGATGATGGTCTGTCATCTGCAGAATTCATCTCAGGAATATGGTTAAATATTTCTCTACTTACGACCGTTTCAAGTCAAACTAAGGATACACACTTCTGTGCCAACACACTGTCCAACCCACACTCAATCACATGTCTCTGTCACGCACACAACTATGCACATGAACCCCACTCTCCCCTCCCATACACACCCACAACCATGTCATTTTCTATGACATCTCCAGCCTCCATTACCTGCATACATTAACAAACCTCTCTGATGTTAAAAATTATACATTCATACATTTGAATAATTCAGATTATTTTAAAAGCTGTGCACTCACTCACTCTCTATTTTTTCCAGATGGAAAGAGAGCTATTTACCTCAAATCGCATTTGAATAAATCCCATAAATCCTTTAAAAGTTCCCTGGGATAAACCAATCAAATGCCCTTAATGCTGGCGGACTGGCCAATCAAAATTAGCATTCATACTTGCAGACTTTTTTTTATTCAAAAGACATCAAATAGCAAATCAAATTGCAGGGCCTATTTGTGAGGCTCAATTTGTTTGAGATAAGAAAACGGCGGCTAATAGAATGAGAGTGAGAGAGAAAAAGGGCCATTGCTGCAGCTCCATAATGTAATTCCAAACCTAACAAAGATATTTGATGCAATAAATAGCGTGCCTTTGGTTCATAAACGTGGTAGATGATTCTATTTGTTCAACAAAAGAGGAATACATTATATGCGACACACAAAATAAACATTAGATGGCCAAAGGGTATAGACGTCGAAACATTCTTTGGATGAAACCTGCTTAACACACGCCTGTGTGGTGTGTGTGTGTGTGTGTGTGTGTGTGTGTGTGTGTGTGTGTGTGTGTGTGTGTGTGTGTGTGTGTGAGAGAAACAATTACAACATGGTCAACAAGAACCAGTCAACTAGGTTGGCAAACTGTGTGTTTTACCGTGTTTCTATTGGGCACTTAACATGCATATGTTTGTGTGTCCTGTATTTTATATTCCAACTAAATACACCTCAGCCCCTCCCTTTCCAAGAGTGTCGGGATGGATATCTTTAGGATATATATATATATATATGATTTTGAAAACAAATGAATTCAGAACAGAAGTAGAAGTTATTTACCCTTTGGATATAGCAAAATATTGTTTTCAAGAGCAACAACAGTTATGTTTGCAAAGTCGTCATATAAAGTCATTAATATCTCACTGGAAACAAATGTAAAATGCCAATAAAAAATAAATAACATTTCTGAGTGGAGTTTATAAAGAATGAAAATCACAGACAGACAGTATCAGTCATTCTGGCAGAGAAGTTCACTAAAAAAAAAAAAAAAGCTTTTGGCCAATTGTTCATGCTGTTATAATAGTTATGACTATTATATTCAAATTCTGCCACCCTCTTAAATGTTACACACTGTCCCTTTAAAGGGTTTAATAAATTAGACGCGTGTTTTTGAATACACCATAGAGAGCAATAGAAAGATACTGAAACCTCATCTCTCACTACCCATCGACATGTCACTGTCTTATTTTAACTGTCTGTAAATCATGACAGGCGGTAACCTCTAGCTTCCTCTTTCTCCGTTTTGAAAACAACAACTAACCGTCTCTGACATTCATGTTTCCTGCTTTTTAACGGATTACACACCAACACGCAGCCTGATCTCCAAACTGAAGTTTCTGGTTTGTGTTCTACAACTACGGTGAACCGATGTCAAGTCTACATGAACATGCACATTGTTTTGAGTACATGTTGGTTTGGCAACTAGGGTCTTGTGAAATAACAACATTTATTCATCCATTAATTTATTGAATATTGTCTGGGGTTGTCATGGAGGCAGGACCTGAATCTTAAGCCAAATATTTATTTTGGCTTGCCAAAATAACAGTATGGCCTGCAAGTGTAAAGGGCAGGTGTATCTTCACCCTGTTCTGTTACCCACATCTAGCATGTGTGCAAACACAAACACAAACACACATGTGTGCGCACCACGGTTCAGGCAGCTGGTGAGTTTGCCCTTGACTGCCCACCCCCGGGCACTGCAGTGGCATGGATGCAGCTGTTTAAGAGTTCTGAATGGGATTTAGAAAGCCATGTCCTTGTCAAGGGTATAGTCTTGTTTTTCATGGCCAAGATATAAACTGAGTCTGTGCTCAGATATGAACTTAAAAAAGTTGATCTTTGATATTGCTACAGCACATTCAAACATCGTACAACTACTTGTGTATTGATCAAATATACAAGCATCCATACCAGGTTGTATATTTGATCTGGTATCCAGTATTCTTATTAGATTTGTTCCCAAAGTGATTTTTATTTATCTGTAAGTGCACACTGGGAGGGAGTCTGAGATGGAAGAATGTAATTGCCAATGACTGCTTCACTGAAATTGTTGTATAAATGATAATAAAAACAACTTGACCGTTGTGCCAATTTCTTACATCGCTGCTGTTTTCCTGCCACAAAAAGGAGTTTAAACTGCTGTTCACATCTGTTACGCTCCAACACTAGACTTCCGGGTAACAATTTAGTTTTCTTATTGGAAACTGTATTATGCTGTTGTGTTTTTGGACTCAAAGGCTGCAACAGAAACAGTAAAGTGGCCACAAGTCATACAAATCATGACTTGTAATGTTTTTTTAAGATGGCGTAACTGTGTGATTGAACTTGTGTGTTCTTGTGTCGGCATGAATTTCTGGACAACTGGACCCAGGGTCCCCGCTGCCTTCAGATGTTCAGAACATCAAACTTAAAAACACAGGTCGTTGCATCTGCAGTTAAAAAGGCTGCTTTTCTTCAGCCGTTAGTGGTTTTAAAGGAGGGATATCCCAAAAGCACATGTACAGGGATGAGGTCTTGTTTACTGACACTGAACAAACAAGGTGCACATTTGATTAGGCTTAAACAGCTCTTCTAACAGACTCATGTTCAGAAACGTTCCATTGGACATGAATTAAGAGGTTTCTCATCCAGTGGAGAGAAAAAGAGGGAAGATGATGCGAGTGGGATAGATCTGAATTCCCTATGTATGTATTAGCTACAGTGCACACATATTTTAGAATTAACAAAAGACAAATAACTTTTAAAATGAAAAAAAAACTTTTAAAAATAAGTCAAAGATGGATAATATGCTGTATATAATAAAGGCTGTGGAAGTGAGATTTGTCTGATTAATGTGTAGACTTGACCTTGACTGACCCGCCTGGGGCATGGCCTGCTGTGCGATTAGGGATTTTACTTTTCAGGAACAGATGCCAGGGCACAACAGCTGTTCATCTGGCATCATCTCTCCAAGATCCTCGTCATCCTTTATCAACACCTTTTAATTGTCCAATGGCAGCACTTCCCGTTCCACAGCAAAAACATTTAATCGGTATCGTCTGACATTCAATGACCCCAATCGTCATTTAAGGATCTTTGAAAGGATCCTGCATATTAACAGATACCCACAATTCAAACTAATGTTGTGACTGCGTGTTTGTCTGCGAGTGGGCAGGTGTGAGGGAGGTAATGTACTCACCCTGGAAAGACTGCCTGGCTCGCTCCACGAGCTCCTCGATGGGATAGCTGGCGAGGTCTCCTCTGGCATGCTTCGTCTTACAGTAGGTACATGCATTCAGACACCTAGACGCACCGGAACAGACAAACAGAGCGATGATGAGAGAAAGTGAGCCCGCAAATATGAAACCGTTTGTTTTTATTTGTTGCACGGCCAAGGCATTCAAACAAGCTAATATTTCACAAAGAAATGTGAACATGTGACTTTAGCTGAAGCAATACCAGCAAGTTGGAAAGCTAATTTAACTTCTTCATAGTTCATATGATTGCTTCTTGTACTACATTTGTCTTGCAATTAACTAACATTATTTATTTGCTTTTGATGATTGGTTTGCTTATTTTATCAAACTATGCATTCTAAATAATGTACAATACAAAAAGGGAAATATGAGGGATTGAGAACAACATGGTGAGTACACAGAGATAGAACAAACTAGTTAATGTTTTAATGAAATCTATTCATGTCCTCTTTCCCAACAGAGCAGACGCTGGAGAAGAAAGCGGGGAGTCAAAACTGTCCTTTCTCTCCTAAACTGTTTATAAGGTCTCCAGCTAGCTCCAAAATAACCGTGGACAGCTGTCTTTTTGACCGAGGCAAGCAATGGATGGATTAGACTCAATACACTGTTTTGTTTTACAGAAAGTAGAGACGCTTAATTCAAATTGACCGTGAAAGGGAGGGAGTACGACTATGAAGCGAGAAAATTTAAGACAGAAAAACTATTAAACCGAAAAAAAGGAGAAATACTGCCTCCCACCAGATCTAGTAGCACGGCATGGTATGAACTCTAGAGGAGTCTTTGTTCAGAATGAAGGCGGCTTTTATTCAAGAGTTGTCTGTAAATCACTCCTCAAAAGAATAAGGGGGGCCACTGTTAGACTTTTTGTATTTACTCCATTAGAGTTTTATTTCTGACCTCCAATTTGTCATACTGGGTTAAAAATATACACTGTTGTTACCACAAGGGGTTTCTTTTCACTTACTATTTCATTGTTGGCTCAAATTTCTGGCAACTGCTCTAGTTTGTTGCAGGAAAATGCTGTTGGGTGAACACGAGTTAAACTCTATGCATTAGTTAAATGTGTGTTTTTGGGTATCAAAATACTAAATGGAAAAACATCATGTATAAAACACACAGCGGGTAAAATAAGTATTGAACACATCACCATTTCTCAGTAAATATATTTCTTAAGGAGCTATTGACGTGGCATTTTCACCAGACCGGCAACAACCCAAGTGATCCATACATACAAAGACAACCAAACATGAGTTCAGAAATTGAGTTACGAGTAATAAAATGGAATGAC
Organism: Cyclopterus lumpus; assembly: GCF_009769545.1. Lineage (NCBI taxonomy): Eukaryota > Metazoa > Chordata > Actinopteri > Perciformes > Cyclopteridae > Cyclopterus > Cyclopterus lumpus. Next base: position 6,477,933 of record NC_046981.1, read on the forward strand.
ACAGGAACCAAGTATTGCCTCCTGCTCGTCGCATGCATCGCTCGGGTGTGATTTTGGCCCATTCTTCCACACAGACTGTCTTCAAATCTTGATGCTTTTGTGAGCTTCTTGTATGAACTCTGATCATGAGCTCTTTACATCGATTTGTTTTATTGAATTCAACCTTATTGTTGCAAAACACATGTGGAAAGAACATAATTTCACCATAAACCGGCCACGACCAGGTGCTCCTCGCTAGATTTTTGACAGCGGAGTGAAAATAATTGTCAGAAAAGTTGTCCAAGAGCCAAGGACCACTTGTGGTGAGCTTCAGAAAGCAGGTACAATTGTTTCAAAGGAAACAAAAAGGTAATGCACTCAACTGCCTTGGCCTGTATACACGCTCACCACCAAGACTAAAATCTGCTGTTAGACAAGCCTGTGGAATACTGGGAGAATATCGTCTGGTCAGATGAGACCACAATTGAACTCTTTGGATGCCTTAATACACACCCCGTTTGGAGGTCTAATGACACTGCACATCCCCCCAAAAACACCAGACCAACAGTTTATTCATTCATGTATGGTGCAAAAAATAGTAGGACGAAATGGAAAACCATCATTGATTTAAAAAAAAAAAATACATCACATAAGTAAAATGCATACCAAGTGGTGTTTTCATTTAATAATAAACCCCATACTAACCACACTGTGACTAATATTGGATCATAGTCCAGCTACTCAAAGAGAATGACGTGACCATCTTTTAACACGGCACCAGTAATGCGAGCTTTGGACAGAGAATCAAGATCAAAAGCTCCAATTTCTCGTTACTAAAAGTGTAACAATGTTCAAATTGGTTTGGTGTGAAATGTATTCACTCCAGTGCTATGACTAAAATGTATTGCTAATGATTAACAACCAGAATGCTGTGATGTAAGGCAGCGAGTACGAGACTATGAAATCAGACAGTTGTAGATAACAAGTGTGAAGCCTGTATCTGTCCGTGACAGACTCATGGAGAAATATCACGGATTCCCCAGAGGTTCAGCACAAACAGGCCAGCAACACAGGACTCGTGGCGAGGGGTAATGAAGTAGTGGAGAGCTATCCTCATAGTTTATACTTCTCAATGGAAAAAAAAGGTAATGAAGCTGCTCTGGGAAGAAAACGTAACAAAAACTGGACGACCATCCAGCCAGCCCTGCCGGATCAAATGCCACCGAAAGAGGAGTCATCTGCCCAACGAGGAGAGGGAGGCCAGGACCTGAGGCTATTGGGCCACACTGTCCGTTGCTGACTAACGTCCGGTCGTAAGGAAATTCAGGCTAACCCAGCAAGGGGAGGTCGGCGACTGCCCACATCTTCACAGAAACCGGTCTCTATTCAATTCAATTCAGTTTATTTTGTACAGCCCAATATCACAAATTTTCCTCAGAGGGCTTTACCATCTGTACACATACGACATCCCTGTCCCAGGACCTCACATGTTGCTGCTGTAAAAATTACCCAAATCAGAAACTAAATAATGCACCACAAGATTTCACTTGTGGTTTCGTTTAGTCATGTTTGTCTTATAGCAAATGGGCTACAATTGCATGTTGTTGTGTTGATGACACAATATATAATACATTGTCCTTCCTGAGAGGAAAGGTTACTTGAGACTACTCTTCTCCTATCGGGTCGATTCTCAGTCTTAACACTCTACTGTGAGCTACTGAGTAGATCAATTACCAGAAACGCAACAAAGCAGCAACACAAACAGGTCAAAGGAGCCTATAGGTTTTGAACACTCTTTAAAAATAAAGAAAACCTACAACATCTTGATAATCATTTTGAAAAACAACCAAAACACCAGGAGCATTTGTACATGTCACCAAGGAAGAACCAGCGAAACCTAACTTAGAATAGAGCTATCTATCCATCTGTCCATCCATCTCGTCCTCTCAGGGTATTGCTTATCGGAGTTGAGGGCACTAAGGATGGCAGCTAGGTCAGAGGACCTAGCTGTGGAGAAAACAAAGACAGATGGGGCCCCGCATGTGCGTGCAAACACACACACACACACACACACACACACACACACACACACACACCACCAGGGGGTCCATCCATCTTAATGTGATCAGGCCTAGCTGAGTGGATCACACCAACATTAATCTCAAGAGACAGTCAGTGGCCTGCTTGGGTGTGGGTGTGGGTGTGGGTGTGGGTGTGTGTGTGAGGGGGGGTTCCATCAATTATGTGCATGTGTGTTCATGTGCCTGTGTGAGTGTACTGCTGCTGCTGAGCATTTGTCCAGTATCACAACAACGCATTAGCAGTTTCGGCCTCACCATCAGCCTAAACAGACTGCGACAACTAGTCAGCGCCCTTCGACTGACAGTGACCGAAGGAGAGGAGCGGTGTCCCTCTGACACACACTCATGGCTGTGTGTTCGAGCTTCAGCTACTGAATTCTGAATTGCTTAACTTTGTGAATAAAAAGGGAAGAGAAACAGTTTGTCATCACTGTTCTGTTTTATTTTTATTCTACCCAGCAACAATGAGAACTTTTAGAGAGCAGCTGAAATTACACATTGATTTCACACTAATGTTACACACATGCAAATGACGCATTTCATGACAAAAATACCAACAACTCCCTAGTGGTATAATGGAGAAATACATCTAGAATAAAAAAACAATTTCTCCCTATTAAGCCTCCATCCTTTCCCTCCTTTGTTTCTGTCCTCTCTGCCTTCTGTTGCGTCCCAGTTAATTAAACCACAGAGGTAACTGTTGTACCTGACAACAGTGTAGGTCAACAATGGGCTACAATGAGAGAGGCCTCCTCCCCACCGTGCGGGTCTATATGTGCGCATGTGTGTGTAAGAGCGCGAGACTATTGTGCGGTTGCAGCCTTGAAAAGTTAACAAAGAAAAGAAAGCCCCGAAGTTCCTCTATACATTTGTAAACCCCTCCTCAGCAAACGCGCACACACACAAAAACGGTATAGGTTCCCTTTTGAAGCGGCTCCCTTGTGCTGCAAAGAAAAGGCTTTCTCAATGATAAGCATTTAGGCCTCTACAAGTTAATTAGAAAACTGCTCTATGCATAAACAAATTGGGCCATGTGAGTATTTATGTCAATGGGTGTTCATATTGTGCAGGCTTAAAGATGTAATTATGACAACAAAGCTCAAACTGTGAGGAGAAGTCTGAGCACCTTGGACATTGTAAAGTCAGATTATTCCTCACACTTATTGTTGAGACTGGGAGAGCGGTGGGTATACGAGCAAACAACATCTTTAAGCTGTTATTATACGAGTGAACAAAGCCTCCAGCCTGTAAGTTTACTGTTTGTGTCATCTCAAAGTCAGAGTGGAGGTTGCAATCATAATGTGGAGTCAAGGAACAAAGAATGCTGACACAATGGAGTAAAGACCTATTCGGAGCAATGAATAGAGGATGATTAGTTATTCAGGGAGAGGTTGATAGCTAAACCCCATTTACCCTTGATATACAGTAAGAGATGGCTGCATTCAACATACACAGTCGCTGCATCATATCTTAAAAGTTTAAACTGTGATCACTGGGGGATGAAACAGACGTTTAGAGGAGTGTAGCTTGTTGCTGAGCCTTCTTTACGTTATCATTTTTATACACAGAAATGAAACCAGAGCAAAACTGTTATAGATACGGTCTAAATTCCCAAATTGAGCATTTGACAATATCCTTCTAGGTAAAACTCACTTTGTTTTTTTTTTTTAAAACACACAAAGCAACAATAGTAGAACAAGTGACGATTCTCACTTTATGAACATGTTCCAGTGGCTTTTTCAGAGATGGCTCACTGACTGCTATGAAGTTGATTCAGACGATGGGGTTTAACTTGAGTCTGGAGCTTTTTACAGTCACGAGTTTAAACAGTGAGACTGCCATTGACTTTTCTCTGTCCTGTCAATATGTAGCTCTGGACAGACTGAGAAATAATAAAATGTCACACATAATATTGTTTTGGCCTTGTTGTGTGTATTGGATGTGTGTGTGCATGTTTCTTTTCATCTGTGAATAGACCAGTGTGTGTGTGAGTGTGTGTCCTAATGTTCCTCTCAGTGTGTTTAATCCAGCCTGTGTGACCCCTTGCATTCTGTTATTTAGTCGCGTTCCCGGTGCTGCACACTGGAACAGCTTTGTCTACGTGTGTGACTCTGCGTGCGCGTTTCATAAAATGGGTCACATGCTGACCTTAGATTTTCTGTAACTACTACAGCAGCCTCGCTTGTTGTTTTGACTAGAGGGGGACAGCACGTGTGTGTGCGAGCGCATGTGTGTGAAACCACAAGCCCGCGTCTACTGGGAGTGTTTTCCCAACTTCTTGTTTCGTCTGTCGACAGACCTCGAGACAGTGTTGATGGTGTTTGTTTATTATGAACCACTTGACATACTGATAAAGTGAAGTAAGATCTGAAGGTAGACTTGGAGGATGGCCAATTCACTGCTTTGCCAGCTAATGAGCTCACCTGTTGCCTGCCTGCCTTATTCCCCACATCACTGGGTAACTGACTTATTGTTGTTGTTGTTGTCTGAATGACAAACAGATGCATAGATTACTGATTCACTGGCAGACAACCGGAATCCCCGCAAGGCCGAGTGACCTGCTCACAGTGACTCAACAAGCTTCTGAATGACGCACTGCTTTGACTGGTGGCTGACTAAAGCACGGGCCCAGTAGAGGAGTGACTAGCAAAACAAGGCAAGTATCTGGTATGTTTTTTTTTAAATGCTTAACAAAACCTGATACATTCTACTAAATTATGCATTTTTGGTGCATCACAGATCTGTAAAACCTCTTTTATCAAACACACTGGTGCCTTCTTCACAGGGTTGATCGAACACATGCCTCTACGCGCGATCAGCCGAGTGGCAAGGTGTTGCGTAGGTTTCCCCAACGTGTGCCAGAGAGCAGGAGAGTCCCTCTGCCAAGATGCTGACAGGATTTCATGGTGGTGTTTCCCACCAAAGGCAGCGCCACCACATTGTTCTATCTGCACAGGCGAATAATGGCACACAGTGATGATGACGTCTGATTGACTGAAGCCTAGTGAAGATCGCTTTAGAGAGCATTACCACAAATGTCCGCCGATGTCTGAGGGTCATTAAACATTACAACAGCTACTTCAACCCCTGAAATGGGGGCTATCTAGGAGAAGGGTAACAGCCCCTTCGCACTGCACCTGAATCATCGTAACAGTAAGCAACCTCACGCAGATGTCTGGAGGGTCTGTTTCCTGATGCAACTCAATGCACTGGCAACAATATAACACACAATGTGTCATTCTCCAAATAATGTGACTGCATTGCATATGTACACACGACTCAATAGACAAAACAACATACTTACAGAACTAAAGCCTCATCTCCATGTTGATGTCCCTGTCCTGACGACATGTAAGAAGCTGGTCTGTGCAAATAGTCTGAAAGACGATCATAGAGCGTGTGTGTGTGTGTGTGTGTGTGTGTGTGTGTGTAAACTGTGTTTGCTTGTGACACACTGGGGCTAATTCAGTTACTCAGGGGTTCTGTAGTGTAATGCCTTGTAATGACACGCAATCTCATTTTGTCCAAGGAGACACATCAATCTTTTGGATTTACTGTGGGGAGCAAAGTCTCTCCTGGTGAGCGAGTAGGAAGAACATTAGATGGAGATATGTGTGTGTGCGTATGTGCGTCAGGCATGTATTTGTGTGTTTGTGTGTTAAGCAGTGGGGAAGAGGGAAATGGAATATGTTCAGACCAGTGGAGCTGAAAACTACCCATACATTGGTTTGATAAACAGCAGGAAAGGCCACCGTGGTACACAGCGAGAAGAGGCGTGGGCTTGTGTGTGTGTGTGTGTGTGTGTGTGTGTGTGTGTGTGTGTGTGTGTGTGTGTGTGTGTGTGTGTGTGTGTGTGTGTGTAGGTGAGTGGAAGCATGCCTGCATAAGATCATGTGTCAGGAACGAAATAGAAAAAGAAAAATGAGAATTCCTTTGTGGAGGTGTGTGTGTCTTTGTATGTGTGCTGAAGGGCTTTATCAAAAGGGGCCGTGTGCATCCATGCATTCCCACAATCCTACACACACACACACATGTACGTGATTAGAAACCCTTGTGTAAACACCCTTCACTCCTCTGGAACTCTACTTTTCTGAAGCACATCAGCACATTTCTTCCTCTCGTCGCCGCTTCACAAGAAGCATTTTCCCTTCTCCTCAGGGAGGAAAAAAAACAACACAGAAAAGAAAAGATGAGATCGTTGACCAATGATCAAAAAAAAGAATGAAAATGCAGTCAAGTGGAGCAGTGCAACGTGGCTTGTGTATTTGCTTTTAAGATGAGGGAGAGACATGGACAGATTATCTGCAGGGAATAACACATGAACCCCAGAGGTGGTGATATCACAGCCTAAAAGGGAGTCTCGTTGGAGCAGGCATGCCTGCTTCAGTTTTGTGGGTAAAGCGTGTGTTGATCTGTGGCTCCTCATTCTCATAGGCCGTATTCACTTCCACGCTTTAATTGCCAGATAAATTTAAATTACAAAAGAGCACATAGGTCTGATTCAATTAGCTTTCAACTCAGCTAATGACTTCCCATCTCCACCCGTTCCTCCATGTGCGTATCTGCACCGCATTCCCTTTTATTCGCTTTCAAGATACTTTAATCTGCTGTAATGCCTCTATTCTTAGAGTGAATCTACTATTCTTAAGGGATTGTCTGTATTATAAAAGGTGTGTTAACAATAAGCTGTGCTTCTTTGACCACGTTAAGGCCTCTGGCATAAAAAACCCAAAGTCCTGAGTTTGTCTGAAACTCAGCGGAGGAAGATCTGAGGAGTGCCGAGTGGGACTGAGAAAGTGGAGCTTGACCATCAGGTGCTGAAGATTATTATCTATGTGCTGAAAAACATTGAACAATGTTTATAGAAAAGTGAACGGGATGCTACAGTTAGGAAATCGGTATCGTGAAAGAGATTTCCGTTCAAGAGGAGCTGATGATTGCGTCACTTATTACAAGAGTCAAATGCTTTGCTGTTATGAGTGTCTTCCAGTTCTGTAGAAGTTGTTTATTGGCTACTTTAAAGAGCCCAGTCAATATGGAATATTTGGGGCCGATTCCAATATTAGGGAGGAAGAAAATGTGGTATATATTGCACACACACGCTTTTTTTTATTTTATCTGCACACATTCTTTTTTGGTTAACTCATCGGAGCAATGAGCTTAAATTCATCTTATTTTGAAGCAGTCATTGTTTAAAGTGCAGTTTAATGTGTAAGAAACAGAGTTTAAAGGAGCCCTCTAGGGTCATAGATTTAAAAAGGCAGAAAAACATAGAAACAGAGCTTTTGTGTCCTCAACTCTTCTGATTCACTCTGGTTGACCCAGGAGCATTATTGTTACAAGAAAAAAAAGAAGTCCTTGACCTAAAAAAAATCAGTGAAATACCCAATTTCTCTCTGCATTATGCTCTCCTTTTTTAAGAATCTGGTCATTAATTCTGGCCCTGCCATGCTACTTAGGGAAACATCGGGACAATAAGTACTTTGGTATTAACTTCTTCTTTCAGGTTGTACGTCTAGCTGACATGACGTGTTTGTGGCTTCAACCACAAGTCCTAACTTTGGCCATGGCTGATCTGAGGCGTATTGTTTTTCCTCTCCAGTGAGATGTCTGTGACCCAAATTGACGTACTCTCTCAGCAGGCTAAAAGCCTGAACACAACATCTTGGTCCCGATGGTTAAAACCCATCTCTGTAAAGGTCAGCAGCGAGGTTGATAAGACCTATTCTTCCACTGTGTCCGTGTGGAGAGTGGATGGAGAAGTTGTGGCAGCCAGACGCAAATTACAGGAAACAAGCAGCTAAAATGGGGGCAGATTAGCTTGCACAAACACATTAAAGATGCACTTTTCACATGGTGCGCGTGTGCGTTTATTATTATTATTATTAGAATACGACACGGAAAAACATGATTAGAGATTAATACTATGTAGCTTGAGTAAAGCATCCAAAACATTCATGTTTAAAATGGTATTAAAAATCTATGCAAAACACTAACAATGGCATCATGCAATATTCAACATGGCCAGATTAAATTAGCTTTCCATTAAAGCAGGTAAATATGTTACTATTAGTGTCAAAGGGTGAAAAAAGGGACTTGAATAGAGGGAGCTGAACAAAGGGAAGAGGATAAGAAACTGTATGGGCTCCAAGGTTATCTTTTATACTGCATAAATAGGTGAGGCCAATAACTCAAACAGTAAGAAATTTCCGCTCTCCCGCTACAAAAAACAGAATTGTTGAAATTATGTATTAAATACTTCAACATTTGCTTTTTTCCGACCTGTCCTTAGTTGAAAGCATTTGAAGGCGGCTAAGGAAACCCTTGACCCAAAAGAAGCAAATATTTTCACAGCATCATAAAATGGCAAAGAGAAGAAGAAGAAAAAAACGCACTTCGATGGTATAGGAAAAAGTTTGCAAATATTTGCATCAAGCATGACCACTGTCATTATGGTGTAATATTCACAGCAGCACACGCCTCCAGATCATTAATTCAACTTCTAACCATCTATCGGGAAGTATAAGCTGCCAGCGATGCTCCGCTTGTGTTAGAGAGCTCTCAAACCACTGCGAACCTCTTTCCTCCGTCATCGCCTGGAGGAGACAAACGATGAAGTTGGTTATTGGTTTGGGGTTAGAGCGAAGGATCATTAACACCTGACTTTTAGCGAATTGCAATAACAATAACAGAGATTATGACTGCCAAAAAATTTAAATAAATAGAGAACAGGGAAGAGACAGATAATGAAATGAAATGAGCTGTTACTGTGGAACAAAGGGCTTTTTTTTTATGCCTGGAGCTGAATGGCAATGGTTCACACAAACACACGGCAACAAACACACACACACAAGTTTAATGAACCATTCTGACTGAGTGGCTGTAAATTCCTTGTTTATGATGCTGAAGCGTCACGATCTAACTTGTTCACAAAGGGGCTTTTACCGTAGCTGACAACACTCACACACCCACACACACACACACACACACACACACACACACAGAGAAAGCAAGATGGGACCGATAGTGTAGCCTAAGGCCAAACACACACACACACACACACACACACACACATCAGCTTCCCTAAAGTATTGAGGGTGCTAAAACTGGGACAAAAAACAGAGCATTAGAAGACAAGTCAAGTCTTTTTCCAGTCCGAGGCCGTATGAAAAATGAACTCTGCCTTCAGGCTCATCAGTTTGCATAAAGAAGCTGTAGAAGGAACCACGTAAGAAACAATCCAAAATAAAAATGCCAATGAAAAGAGCCCAACGTAGAACATAGGGTAGGGTGGAGTACACAGGAAAAAGCTTGAATTCAATGACATGTTGGTAAACAGTGCGTTTGTATTTCTGTATTTCATTCTTCTCATTTCTATCTCATACTACTATTCATTCATGCCTCCTCGCTCTCTTCCGAAGTTTCAATACGCACATACACTACCAAAAAGAAAAGATTCATGTTGTGTTGCAAATCAAAACTTTTAGGCAAGTGCTTGTATTACCAGACATTCACAGCTTTAATTGAAAAAACATCAATAGAAGCTTTGAATGTAAAACATGACATTTGGTACATCCCTAGAGGCACCACTTCCTAATGTGTGGAGAGTGATTATGAGACTGATGACTCCGTTTAAAAGGTCAACTTTTATCGAAAGCTGTTTAAAAATCAAACCTAAAAAGTACATAACAGCATAAAAACCTTGGCATCGAGTGATTCAGTTTGATTTTAGTGGCTTTTGTGTAAAGAAATTTAACTTTAACCCGTTAATTTGGCTGATATTCAAGGTCCCTGCGAGGATGGAGTTGTTATGCGGTTTGGATGTCTATTCATGGTGTTGCAAATAAAAAGCCAGTGAAATTATGATTCAAACCTATTTAAGACTGGATTCATTTAACTATATTGTGTGGACCAAGTTTGTTTGTTTACTAAAAACAAATGATTGTGTTCAAATTGATTAGATTTCCTTGAATAGGGTTCAAACCATTACATATTCAAAAACAACCGCAGCATACAAATCACATCTGCTTCCAAAGCTTATTGATTCAGAGTACACGTTAAAAGGAAATGTGCAACATCTGCAATAAAACATCATTCAATTTGCCCTTTGCTTCCATAAAATGTCTGATACTCATCGCGGCAACACATTACTGCTTTTGGACTGAACCTTCAAAGAAATAATTAGGGTTTTTGCTAATTAATGAATCAAGTAAAGACTAATCAAAATAACTGTGCTAAAGGCCTCCGAGAAACCTGACAATGTTCTGCTAACACAAAGCCAGAGGGCATTTGAGGACTGGCTGGACTATGTTGAAATTATTTCCTGAAGGGGATCAAATTAACTGCGTGGGGGGGAAAAGCCAATCTAATTTGGATTTAATAGGTCCAAATGAAATTAATATGCAACTTAATGAAACTAATATTGTGAATCAATTTGAACATGAAATTACATTTTCATAGGTAGTCCCAGGTGAAACCAGGCTGTTTGCACAAATATAGTGAAGGGGACGATACAATAGGTTCATCTGTCAGACGAAGACTAAAATCACTCTGTATCAGAGTCATTTGAAATGAGTAAATAGATTTTATTCAAGAATATAAATGTTATGATGACCACTGTTTATAGACAAAAAGTTAAGTGAAGGTTTTAGGGTTTCGAGCAGTATAAAAAGGCACTTTTGGGTATTTAGCCGACCGATGCGATTTTTAATTAAGAGGGGCAATGGGACTACTGTCTCGGCCTCCATCCCAACATCCCAAATACACTCGCGGCTGCCAAGCTCAAATTTAATCCTGCTTTGCTTTTTAGTGTGGATCGACTCGACCGAATGTCACTAAAACCTGCCTGTTGATGTCAAACTGCCTTTGAAAATAATTAGTAATAATCAAACAACACAAAGAGTATAACAACCTGTGGAAGCACGCCAGACTCCAACATTTGGTTGGAAAACAGGGTTGCATCCCACATGCTCACGCACAAAGACAAACTGGAGACATTAAAAGGCGGACACACACACACACACACACACACACACACTACAAAGGAAGCGTTTTAGATGGTCCCTTCTGGCACAGAGGCAGTTTGGAGAACAACTAATGGTGTGCATGTGTGCGTCTGTGTGTTAAACAAAGATCTCTCCGTTTCTTCTGCTGACAAATGTCACCAACGATGTCACTACTACCTCAAAAGAATATTTAAAAAACAATTATCTGAAATCAGAACACAGAAAGAGCTTATTCTCTCTATTTTCCTTAATACACAAACACACGTCAACTTCCTGACAACACGATTGACCCACACTTTAAGCTTGGATTTTCACCAACACCAGTGGCATTTGCAAGAGATTTGTCAATAAGCGATTCAACCAGTCATCATATGTGTGTAATCCCCCGGTCTTTCAAAGAGAATTCCAGTTAAGAGAGTAAAAAACAAAAGGATTTATTTGTGGCCAACCCGACCCTTCTGATAAACAACCGCGAGTTCATTTGGAGCAGATAAACGACCCCCTGCTGGAGGGAGGCTGGCACTTCCGCACACACAGAGACACTTGACACATCCAGGCTCGCAGGCCCACAAAAACACACACACACACACACACACACACACACACACACACACACACACACACATACGCAAGTGGTCAGACAGGCAGGTCCACAAAAAGCCAGAAATACAGATATTCACACTGTAGTTGTCATAATGACCAAAACAGAGTGAGAAGAGGAACTGAGAGGAATTGAGATCCGTTCAGCAGCAATTATCCAAATGACAGACAGAGGCTGCATCTGTTGTGGCACCAACAACAACACCAGCAATACACCAATCACATGACATGGTTGGCCATTTTAGGCAATGGTTTACAGGGGAGCAGTGAAAGAAAACAGGCACATGCTGACAAACACTCTGACAGTTGGAGCAAAACAAGTTAATTTTTCTTTGGGTCACACAGCTCCAATTTTGCCTTTTGAACGTGCCAAAGCCGGTGCTAACCAGAAGTGCTATTATGGCTGAACCAGTAGGATTTATCGTTTCCCTCGCCGTATTAGATTTAGAGTAGTTTAAGAAGCTTTAGTCACTGAGCTCACAAACATCTAGGGCACAGACAACTCTTTAGGAAAGCACGCACAGGATTTCTGAATTGATGCCTCTTTGAATTAAGGCTGGGAGTACATCGTATGTGTATAGATAATAATATAGATAATATATAAAGTGAGAACTAGATTTTTCCTTATGATTGTTTGCATTCCTTCCATGTTTTTCAAGACAACTGCCCCCCTATGAGAAGGACAAACATGTAAATGTATACATTTATTATGACAATGCTGATGTTATCGCCGTGCAGCAACACAATGTATAAACTGCCATACCATCACAAAAAGCCCTACGCCGGCAATAAACGGTACAAATAAACAATCATACAGGACTCGAGGACAGTCACAGCCTTCGTGTTGGTGGATCACTTTGTCACATGGACAAGAATGGAGCTGAAATTAGTCCAGAAGGACGTTTCAGTAGATTGTTGAAACCCCCTCACTGACAGTAACAAATGTACGTACCACAGGCTCAAAACAATAGATGGCGTGATGTCTAGAGATGGTGATTAGCAACAGGCTTGTTTCCTTGACAGCTAGTTAGAAAACTGAAGGACTTTTCATTTAAACCAAGATTTCTTTCGCACCATAGAACACTAGTTTGTCATCTAAAAGTTATTTACTTCCTCGCTTTGTGGCGCTGAGGTCATCAGTGTACAGATATTAAAGACGTGCAGGAGGTTGATTGATGGATCATCATCACTGGAGACCCAGCACAGTGGAATTAATCTGTCGTAACCCTTTTAAACTAGCCCACTGAGAATACAGCACGTGGGTTAGTACAGACACACAGACCTGTAAACAACATGAAATTAGCCCATAAAAATGTGCGTGTCAGTTTGAGTGTCTGTGCAGCTACACACATGAAAGTGGTCAAGTTCATCTACCTAGCCATCCATCCTTTTATAGTATTTATCTACAATATGTACAACTATCTATCCATCTACACTATACAATCTGCTTTCCTGGAATGACTGTTTATGGTCAAATAAACAAACCAGACACAACAGAAGCATTCTTAAACAAACTCACTGCCAGTGACAGAAAAAAAGCTAGACACCTGTTTCTATTACATTCGAAGAACAAATAGCACTATATGTACATGCATATACAAACTACACACACGTGAAATTTATTTAATTAAAAGCAGAGAGGGGCTCTGTTTAAGTGGTTGAGCAAACAGAGTAAGAACACACACACACACACACACACACCATGAACCGGAATTTGAAGCTGAATATTTTATGAGTCTTGTTTGTGACCGTGTCCTACCCAGTGTTAATGGAGATGATTTCAATGAGAGGATTCTTCCTGATCTTGGGCAGGTCCAGTCTAGCTCCCCCGAGCCTCCGGCCTCCATCTTTCTTCTGACCCAAAAGACGAACCGAGTGGCCTGAAAAACAAGCGACACTTCAAAACACGACAGACACAATAACCACCAGTATACTACGTGTGGATGATTGCACAGATGTAAGCATTTGCATCTCAGAATGAATACCTTTTAGGGAAAATGTATAATTTGCCCAGTTCAAATTGCTAAAAACCTGAATTTATCTGCTCAACAGAACAAGCAGCTAGAAGAGATAATTCACATTGCTAATGGATGCAAATAAAAGGAGATGGATATAACAGGAACACATACAAATTCCCTGTTTGGGTTGCATCACTTCCTCTCTCTCTCTAGTCTCCAAAACACACTCAATGTACAGTACAGTTTATTCGATGCCAAGTGTGACCAGGAGACAGAAACTGGCAGAGCAGCTTAACAGAGCACACGTCATATGGGAAAGGTTGGGTCAAAGGAAATGGCATTACAGGCAAACCTCTTGTATCACGTGTACTTTAAATCAATTAAGGATGAGCGTGACATTTTTTAATACATAAAGTGGGAAACGGGACTAGAACGTGATATTCTTGCTGAGGTGAACTCCACTGACATTACTAAGATATCAGGGATGGGGTGGGAGGGGAGTGGAAAATCTAGAAAATAAAAGGACTATTTCACTCAAATATTTTACCAATTGCAAACGTTTACAACTTTAGAAGTAGCATCCCTTTGAAAATATTGCACCGTGTAACACAGAAGCAAATGAAAATCCATAACGGAGGCAAATCGCTAATAACAAGTGATGTCCAGCCTTTGGTGTGCAGAAATGAGTTGCATGGGTCTCTTTTCCAACCGTCTAATAGGCTACCAGCTAGAGGGTGTGTGAGATGGAGGCGTTGAGGGATGGAATTGTCTTCCTGTTTTCACCCGCTTTACATGGGTCTCCTGGGAGGGGGGGCTCAGGGCAGGAAGCATAGCTATCAATTGGTAGATAAAAATGACAATCTGCCCCAGAGGAGGACAAAGAGCCAATCGGTGAGGCGTGACCAGTCGTAATATCCCAATACAAGCAAGGAAATTAGAAAACTTCCCTTTGGAAAACAGCTGGGCCTAAAGCACATTTGGCCATCTATCCATATATCAGTCTACCCACCTTTTCGCCATGAAACATGGAGTTAAAATGCCTGCATGCATCAGTAATCTTCCTTCCAGAACCACCGATCTGACTGAGCAATCAATTCATCCATATATTAATACTGCCAATTTTAAAAAGGTCTACAGAGACTATTTCTTCTTGATTATAAAGCTTCAAGGCCTACATTAAAACTTTCAACTCCTTTCCCTTTTTAAAATCATTAGAAACCAGTTGCCTTTTATTTGAACCTTGATGACACTGATCATTCAAGCCAAAGTGAAACACTGACGAGATGAATTCAGAAATAAATGGAAACGTGAACCTAAACTATCCTGTAAGTAATAACTAAATGAACAGATGCTAAAGAAATTAATATCCAAAGCATAAATTGGCTGCCAGCCAAGACTCAAGAAATAAGCTCACAATCAGCATTGAAGAAGAATGGAGCTGAAATTAGTCCAGAAGGACGTTTCAGTATATTGTTGAAACCCCCTCACTGACAGTACCAAATGTACGTACCACAGGCTCAAAACAATAGATGACGTGATGTCTAGAGATGGTGATTAGCAACAGGCTCGTTTCCTTGATAGCTAGTTAGAAAACTGAAGGACTTTTCATTTAAACCAAGATTTCTCTCGCATCATAGAACACTAGTTTGTCGTCTAAAATTTATTTACTTCCTCGCTTTGTGACACTCAGGTCATCAGTGTACAGATATTAAAGACGTGCAGGAGGTTGATTGATGGATTATTATCACTGGAGACCCAGCACAGTGGAATTAATCTGTGCCAGATTCAATGTAAGGGCCTCGCGGAGGATGAATGGGAAGCAAGAGATCAAAGAGCTGACTTGAGTTGCTGAAGAAAACCCCCAAAAATGCTTTCCTATTTGTCATCTCAATTACAGTGTTTAGTAAAACCAAGTGCTGTGATGAGCAACCCTGCAAAGACCCAGAGACACACATTACCCTCTACCCATTTCTTAAATACAGACTGCCCTTCTGTTTTTCCAAATGTCTCGCTCCTTTGTTCTTTTCCCTATTTTATAAATACAAACCGACATAAATCCTTCTATCCACTCGTAACAGCCCATCAAAACATTCTAGAGAAAAGGAGGGGAGGGGAGGCACGGATAGATGGATGAAAAGGTAGATGGATGGATGGTTGGACGATGATAGGAAAAATGTATCACAGATGAAAGATGTGCAGAATGGCCAGATGGATGGTTGGATCAGAGCGCTAGGGAGCTAAAAGATTGACCTGTTGACCTGTGTCTGATGTCTCATAAGTGGTGGGTCTTGCTGTGCTCCCTGGTTTGATTGTAAAGTAGAAGGCAGGATTGGGGGATGGGGGAACATTGGAAAGAAGGGACAAAGGTGGAAGATGATGCTTGTCATTTAACCCCTCAATAAGAGGTTATTAGATATGCACGACTGTCCTCGAAATGCAGTTTACTTTCTTGCCAAATGTCCGTCACATCAATTTTAAATGAAAAAATCTCAGATCAGATGCATTACTGAACAATTCTACGCTGTGCCTTAATACAAATATTTCAAAAGAGCTATGAGCCTTTGATACTTGACAACGACAAGCTTCCAGATAGGTGGTCACTGAGCTTTAAAAGACAACGTTCAGGATACCTTCAAATTACAAAAAATACATGTGAATGCATCAACTTGTCTCTTTGTACCGGCTCCTCATTTCCTGTGCAACTGTCTCTTTCTAATCAGCCATGTGTTTAGACTCATGCTGTATTTGTTCAGCATTGATACACTCAAACCATTTGTTTGTCCCGCTGAAATAAGGATCATGAGGTTACACGGACGCCATACAGCCTCTGATCTGCAGCTAAGTAGATACATTAGCCCGTCTAACCTTTTCTGCCCCCTGATTCTGTGTCACACACACACTAAATCTTAACCACTTCGGAAACATAAAAGAATATCAGGTGAAATGGTATCATACGAGACTATAATCTCAGTGAGAGAAGATCGATATTAGGAGGCCAATAAAGACACAAAGACACGAAAACTGCCCCGTGAACAAGAGGTACAGCAGATATGCATTAATGGTGCAAAGATCACACTTCAGTGGGAGTCTGCATTTCTTTAAGAATTTATAAACCATATTTCTTAGCCTTTGTGTGGGCTTCTGTAAATGCTCTCTTGATTGGAAAAAAAATTATACATTCTCTCTGTATTTTACTCAAATAACCAATTGTTCTTGGGTTTTTGTTTGTTGAGCATCACCAAGAGACGTGAAATCTGGCGAGGTGCCTTTGCAGAAATGTTTATCCATGGGTGTCATTAATTAGATTTTTTTATAGATCTGCCAGTGGGCTTGGTATCCAAGATAAAGTCAATGCTTTGTTTGTTGTTAGCAAGAAAATCAACATCTGGTACAGCTAGGGAAAAACTTATTGATTTGGATAAGCAAGCTTGTGACCACTAACAACATTAACCACCAAATCACTGATGCTGCACAGTGGCAAGCACCACCAGACTGGCCAGTAGTTGTAATGCGTGTGTGACTGTAGAAATGTTAAGTACTGTGTGCATGCTCGGCAATCCAACCCGAGATAACTTCAGGATAAAACATGGCCTGCCATTTACAACTTGAGGTAGATGCATTATGATTAAAAGCAGTTTTACAGAAGTGAAGTATCTCTATGGAGGGACAGTTGTTATAGTTGTTTTTGTAGCCCAAATCTAAACCAAATACATAGTCTCACACACCAATAAACAAGCTCATAAAAGCATACCAGTACTCCTGTAAGGTGAAAAACAGACCTGCAAGCAATTTTGTTGCAGCAAAGAACTGCGTCTATTAGCGGTTCATCGAAGTAAGTATTTTAGTAGCTATTACGAAAGGAAAATCCCAGAGCTTAAAGGTTTATGCCCAGGCCTCCGAGCTGAAATAACAGCTCTCTGTTTATACGAGGTCATAAAGAACTATAATGATACTGGGGAAATTAGTTTCTATGGGGGGGAGGGGGAGGCAAAAAAGGAAGGGAAGAGAAGGAGGGCAAAGGGGATGGAACAGGGCAGAGAGGAGGCAAAGGGATGAGGAAGAAATGTGGGGAAGAGATCAAAAGATCCTGAAGAATGACAGGAGGAAAATGGAAAGAATGAGCAAATCATAGAGAAGACAAGGGAGCAGGAAAGTCACCGTGTACATGCGAGTGTGAGTGTGTGTGTGTGTGTGTGTGTGTGAGTGTGTGTAAGCCAGACGATTTAGGTTTGATGACACATTGTAAAATTAAGTCTCAGTTCAGCTGTCCTTCATTAGAGTAAAGCCTGCAGTGCAAACTAGTAACTCAGACACACATACACACAGTGCAAACTCAATCTGTTCTTTATTAGAGAACAGCTGGGGGTGTATGACAGCTTGACTGGACACTCTCACACTGTAAACTCTGCCTGACCTTCATTAAACAGTCAAGAGCGGCGGTTCACTAACAGTGTAAATGGATGACCTAATCACTGCCATGTGAGTCTGTCTTGCAGTCAGTGAGCTTCTCAGTCAGAGACGACCACTTAACAAGCTACACAGACAGGAGACCTGAAGGCAGATCTGAAAGCAACTCGTTTAAATACACAACGTCCGTTCTTACCGAACAATGTCATCAATACGTTCTGAATGCATTTTGTTTTATGAAATATATCATCCTTTAGCTCATGGAATAAGCAGTAGGTCTTCAACACAATGAACATATTTGTATTGATCGTTGTATCTTCAAATATCACTCTAGCTGGTCATGTATTATTGACAACTGCTTATAATTAAATGTTTTAAAATATGAATTGTGAAAAAGTAGACAAGAAAGTTACAAAGTCATTTCATTTGATTATTTGCTCTCTTGCAGGAAAGTGATGAATTCATTCCTAGTCCTTGCATAATGTCAAAAAGCAGGGAGACTACTTTGTGTGTGTGTGTGTGTGTGTGTGTGTGTGTGTGTGCGTACCTTTAACAGCCTCGTCCACTACTTCCACCACTCGATCAATCTGTTGCACCTGAAAAACAGACAGACACACATGGGACTGGTTTATTGACGCAAACCAAGTCCAAGGAGTAGCACAAAAGCCTGATATTGACAAACACACACATACGTACGTATCCACATTTAGGTAGGCTTGTACATATGCACAAGACAATAAGCACCATGCACGCAGACAAATCAGTACCAACGGATACTATCACACCTAGTTTTCTCCAGCCAGGACTAAGTGATATAGATTTCCTGAATGCCACGAGGTGCCTATGGAGCTGCAGTACGTCCAAATATAGACGGAGAAACAGTCTGGCGGGAGGATTTCATGGATGAGAACCAAGAGGCAGACACAGAAAGTGGTATTGTAGAGGTGGTGGCATACAAAGGAGAATTCAGGTCAGAATAAACCAATAGAACATCCTGATATTACAAAAAAAAAAAAAAAAAAGAGTATTGCGTATCCGTATTGCCTCCCATGGAGAAAAGCATGCAGCTCTGCAAAGGGAGACTGAAAAACCACAAATTCAAGTAGAGAGACTAGCCAAGACTATTAAGTGGCATTGTACTGCACTGATTTTAAAAATCTACAAATCGCCGCACTAATAATCAGGGGAGAAAAGGGAGGAGAGTGAAGGAGGGATTATGAGAGAGAAAGGAACGTATAATTTAACTGCCATTATTTCTCCTTTGGTTCCTCTAATTTGCTCACCTTCTCCATTCTTAGAGGTCTCCGCTCTAGCCCTTGGCATGCACTCTCAATGCCTCCAGGCCCATTACCCAGAGTAACCCTTCTTTAAAACACACTCACACAGATGCACACTGTGCCTTGTGTACAGCAGTTACATGCATGTTGCACACGAGATAAAACCAATTTTCTTCTAATGGTCAGGCAATCTGGGTTTATTCATATCAGCAGCGGGTGTCCCGTCTCACATTTAGGGTTGGGTATTGTTCACATTTTAGCAATTCAGATCTCACTTTTCAATTATGGTTCTTATCGAATCCTGCTTTACAGACCGGGAATACTGTATGAATATGGAAAACGTGTTGAAAAAAGCACACATATTTTCACAAGATCTATGCTTCCATGGAAAGTCATTGGTGAGAAATAACAACATTATTCTTGGATTTTTATTGGTAAGAAGTACAAATAAAGTAACATACTGCCATCATTCACAAGTGGGAAGTTTATCAAAAGAGGCAATTAGGTCCCGTGCATGACCAATTAGGTCCCGCCCATGACCTATTAGGTCCCGCCCATGACCTATTAGGTCCCGTCTATGTCACACACATTTGGAAAATAGGGCACCTGCTTTGTGTACGGAGCCGGTCCGGCCGTGCATACATGTTAGTCCATTTCAAACGCAGTGCGTGTGCTCCACTGGATAGCTTCGGTCTGCTGTGAGCGGTCAATTTGTGTGACATTATACGCTTACAATAATCAATGTGAAGTGCATATCATTTGCGAAGTAATTGGGCAAAAGCATTAAAATAAGAACATAAACTTGGTTCTCAATATTCTACTAATGTGAATACACGCTGAGAAGACAGATGTGCGTGCTTCTCATGTTTGCAACATTGCTTAATCACTGTAACCCTGTGATTAACTGTCCAGATCTGTATTCTTGTGTATGCATGTGTGTGTCTGTGTATGCATGTGTGTGTGTCGGTCTGTCTGTCTGTGTGCGTGCGCGTGATGCAACTCAGCCACAGGATGCGACATGTCCGGTTCAGAGACGCTCAACACTGAAGCCTTGTGTGACTGTCTGCGTACCTTACACACTATGCACTAATTCCTTTCACGGCAACCTCAGGCAGGAAAATGGAAAATGCATAAAAGTTGGCCCATAGGTAAATTGAAGTAAATGCATTCAACAGAAAGCGCTTTTGTTTTTTTAACTACGCCCCTTATCTAGCCGTTAGTGCAATCACTATATACAAATTCACGGCTGGTTATTTGCATAACCCACCAACTGTCACCGTCATTGTGTGGTTGATTGTAACAACCAAGGATACACAAGGGGAGTGTGTGTGTGTGTGTGTGTGTGTGTGTGTGTGTGTGTGTGTGTGTGTGTGTCAATGCATAATCCAATCTACGCATGACAATGAAAGGGCCGACAGTGGTAAACTTCCCAGATGTTTCAGCCTCGCCCTGAAGGCTATTACATATACAAGTCTGTTTATCTGAATGTTATTATATTATACATACATGCCACTTGATTTGAATGTAATTATGTTACACAGGCACATGTTTACTTAAATAGAATAACATTATTTATAGTAAAGGATATTTAACGTAACATTTGGGACACCTGCCCCGGCCCATTATCTTTTAAGACAGCGGCAGTAATCCACATTGGATATTCGAGCTTTTGATTTATCACAGTTTTCAACAAGGCAGTTTTTTTTTTTTTTTTACGCAAGCAGATAAATTCCACATGATGTCAAATTAGGATCATGTTTTCTGGGGAGATTTAGAAGGCAAAGCTTGGTTCTCCGTGAGCGTGGAGTGAACAAGAGAATGCATGCGTATACGATACATCTCAATTAACCAGCGCTTCACTTTCGTAGGCATAGAGGAATTATTTAAGTCACATTTGTATGTGTGGTACATACTAAAAGGCATATTTGAACAACTTTATATTGTTTATTTTTCCTGGAAAGTTGCAGCAGATAGAAAAAAACCAATTTCTAATTCCAAACACCGACAATGATTTACTGAAGAACACTTTTGCCGTTATAGTGATAACCTTGACGCATCGTTTTCGTCCCCTCCTGTAATTACTGAGGTGAAAGAAACTTAAGTAACTAAGTAACTATTCCATATCACAGTTTGCCACACAATCTATTTATAGCTGCACCACAGGGTTATGAGTGATTGTGAGTGTTATATCTGCATATTTCTGACTCACCTGATTAACTGAATGTTAACTAGAGGGAGACACTGTCCAATGCCAAAGAGCAATACATGTGTCAGTTCATGCTGAAGGCTCAAAGCTATGATGTCTTCACGTCATTCACTTGTCCCTCACTACCTCTGTCTTTATCCACACATTAAATCTCCCCGTAGCAAAGCAGTGCATGGACCTGCTCTTTCCACATTAAAACGTGAAGGACAAGACAGTCATAAACTGATACTGAAAAAAAAAATACTAAATGTTTTTATGCAGATCCTTACATAATACATTCTTCTCTCCTATGTCCCACCATGTTCATCTTAGAAGTCTTGTGTCTCTCAGGGAGGCCAGGATAGACACAGCCGGTTAGCAGCCAGGAGAATGACGGGTCAAACCGTGTGTGTGTGTGTGTGTCAAAGGTTGTACATTAGACACAAATGAAGAAGGGACACACGCAGACATATGGTATGTGCTTCAAGTTAAAGTTAAAGTGTACACACACACCCACACACGCATGCACGCACATACCCCAATGATGCTGAGTCCTTTGAGGTAGTCCATCCGTGGCTGAGCCTGGGGAACACAACCTGCTAATACCACCTTTTTCTGCTGTTCCTGGGCTTTTCTGTCGAAATGAATAGAAATAAAAAGACAGAGGAGGAGATTAACATTAGTAGGAAACCGTTTGTATAATTCCAGCTAAATGATTTTGATTTAACCATTAAAAAGAAAAGGAAAAGAAAAGCGAGCATAACACAAACACACTGCTGTCTCAAAGGCCAGCATTACAGGCTTCCCCATGTGACCATGTGTGTGCACGTAAAATGCGAACATTACTATAATTCTCCAATAGCAATATCCAATGACAGTAAAGCTAGACACTTTTGAAATTAAACTCGCTCCTCAAAACTCAAAAAGGTACTTTAAACTTATTTTCCAAAGTCACAAATTAAGACATAATGGTTTGGTTGGGCTGAAAAAACAAATTCATCATGGACAAATACACAAATATATAACAAAATATGAAAACACACCTAAGAAGCAATATCAATCAAGAGAGGTTAACAGGGTTCACTATCATCTGTATAAAGAAGAAATGATAATACATCTCTCTGAATTGTACTGTTCACCGTTTCACAAATACAAGGGACACAATGTTAACTCCCAGAGAAAGTCTCCCTCCAGAGAACCATTTCTTGTTTTCCCTGTTGGAATGCAAGCTATTCCCTCCCGACATGTCCATGAAAGAAATGTACTCAAGGTAATTCCCATGATGCAAATTCGGTTTGGAATGTCCTGCATATCAAACAGAGAGGAATGCAAGGATTTATTTTTGAACTTTTGTTTTAAGATGAAAATCATTGGTTATGGGTACAATTGAGATTACTAATGTCCTGATCCATTGTTTAATTCATATAAATGGCTGTCTCTCACATCCCAATGTTTCTACACTAGTAGGTGGTAGCTTTCATCAACAAACCATGTGATCATCCATCACCTGAGACCTAGAACTACTGTGGAGGCATCGCATAACAACGAGTTGAAGGAGATCGGACGAGGGAGAATCAACAGCTATGTAATTCCAACTCCAATAAACTAAAAACAAACAGCCTTAGTAACAGCAATGTCAACAAAATATGATAGAAGAAAGCAGATACAAGTAATAGCATTTGTTTTATGACAAAACAGGTCACTAACTTCTGTTGACAAAAAAACATAACCAAGCCAAAACTGTGGATTCATAACATAATGTCATATTTACAACAAGTGGCCATTGGCAAGAGAGTAATCACTGATATGGTATTTTACAATGACTTATCAGAAATGAAAAGTAGCACCACGAATCCCTTTTCCAAGATGATTTGAATTAAATAGGGCTGGAACAACTGGAAAATAGTGAAGCAAACCCCAATGAGAGTGTGTGTGTGTGCCTGGGGGTGTGTGTGCGTGTGCCTGTGGATCTATGAGAGTCTTTATGTCACCTCCAGTTAGAGGCTTTGAGATTTGAAACACTCGGTCTGTCTGACAAAAGCTTTTGGGAGCTGCCCAGACTCAGCCATGAATCGTTAATAATGAAGCCTCCTGACAGCTGGAGCAGGAGAGAAAGGGAGGGATGGAAAAGGGGAGAAGGAGGGGGTTAGTGTAAGTGAGGGAGGAAACGTGGGAGGAGAACAGAGGAGGAGCAACGAAACTGGATTCAAACCGTCAGTTGTGTTTTAATTCAGACTATATTTGTGTTCTTCAGCAAAACAAAGAGAGAGTGGTGGAGGTAGAGGGTGTGTTTGTGTGTGAGAGAGAGATAGAGGAGAGAGAGAGAGAGAAAGAGAGAGAGAGAGCAGGGTGAGGAGAGAGAGAGAAAAGTGAAGGTAGACGACTCAATTCAAAGCCAGCTTACGTTGTCATGTGAATGAGAAAGGGAGGGATAGATTAAAGCTTAAGTTGCTTCGAGATGAGTGGAGGAATGAAGGGATGAGAGATGAAGCCAGAAATGATTTCTTAATTATTCAGAGCTGCTCGTTTTATTCAGGGTTATTTTAGTGACTCTTCTCATCTTTACTTCTCAATCTACGTCCACGTACAAGTGTTGGGCAGGTAACAACAAATCACGGAAGGCGCCAGAAAAGATGAATTATGAAGAGAGAATAAAGGCTGTTGGATGATACCTCACCACAGACAAAACTGTTTTAACAGCACATTCAGAGAAATGGCACTTCTATTGATCTTCAGAAATGCACATTTGTATAGCGAGTGTTCATTTAAACTGGTTTTATCCACCGCCTGTTTACCTTTATTATATAAAGTATTTTCTGGTGTGTAAACACACCTTGAAAACAGCAAGAGAGAGAGGGGGGGACGTGGAAGCAGAATATGATATTAGTAAATAACGAAAGATGAAACACTTTCAAGAGTGGGTCAAGTGAGACAGAAGAACACAAAAAAGGGGATATTGTCTGCTTGGAGTAGCTTATGTTACCTACACTGTTCCTCATAAAGGACTCACAGGCAGCACAGCGCACACAGACACACACACACACACACACACACACACAGTAGGGATGCGTCTGCATAATTCACACCGTCTCTTGCCAAAATGCGCCAAACGTTCCTTTAATGCGCTACTCGCTCCCCGCCCACAGACTCGGAGCCATAGCTGACACAGCGAGTAAGCAGACAGTGCCTGAGCCGTCGCCTCGGTGCCCCAGGGGGGAGCAGGCCAATCACGTCGCACACAGTTTGTGGATGGCATGAGATGGAACGGAATTATGCGATGCAGTTGCCGTGGTGATACTTTTGAGCCCGATCGAGTGCTCACTGCACAGTGACCCGGACCAGAGCAGATGCCCCCCGAGATCAGAGGACGAGATAGATGTGTGTGTGTGTGTGTGTGTGTGTGTGTGTGTGCATGTGGATACATATTTCCTTGGCTTCCTTGGCACCTCGCCCTAAATCTCTCCGGCCCCCTGTCAACTGTGTTCCTGCTCTCCATAGCCTCGAGATCACACACACACACACACACACGCAGCCCCACACGGGGTCCAGACACCCACATGCTCTGAACATAATGTACATACACATACCAATTGTCACGGAGGCAATGGCAGAAGCAAACACTAGCCCATGCATACATGCATGACCTCTGTGGTCCGTATGTATGGGAGAGAGGAAGTGCTGTACACACTGGTTTATAACAGCTGAGTGGACACGGTGATTCAGTCAAATTAGACCAGACTAAATGTCCAACTGGATTGATCAGGTTGACTTGGAGAAGCCTTGTGCTGTAAATATGACATTGAAATAACTCTAGGCATTAAGATGCGCCACATTGCATGACCTATATAAGGGCCTCTTCAACTTTCTCACAACAAAACTTGAAGTGAAAGAGAGGCCCTTACTTCGTGGATTATGGCAGTCTTCTATAGCGGCATTCACGGAATATAGTGACATCATCATGTAAATGAGCCACAATGCCGATGTTCTCACAACTGACACAAATGTTGCGCAGCCACAAAAAGAAGCTGTTTATGATATAAAATAGCCTTTTCTTTTCTTTCTTTGTCATTATTATTATTTGACATAGTAATTGGTGTGTTATATAAACTAATGTACTTTGTCACCGTGTTCATGATGCCAGGTGTTTCCAGTAAAAGTAACCACATTGTTCGGAAACACAGGTCCATTTCCTAAGTTGTATTTCTGTCGTCGTCAATAATGATAACCGCTTGCAGAATAGAAACATCTCATCTCTAAAAACATGTTGCCATCTTATGTTGTCTTGAAACCATCTTTGTCGTCAGGTGGAGAAACATCCGAAACATGCTAGCAGCTGTGATCTCTGTGTGTGTGTGAGTGTGTGCTCTCAATGACTCTCCCTGCTGCTAAACACCCTCAGCCCTATACAGATAACTACATTGGGGGGGACAAGGATGAGCTCATTACCCCCACACACACACACAGAGCGAGCCATATGCTCCTTGACAAACATGTTGCTTGTGGGTCATACTGAAATTATGAAAGATCGTGGAAGTGAAGTGTATATATCTGCATTGTGTTTCGTGTGTGGCTCTGCGGGCAGCTTAGCACCATGATCAATTTCTATGACCCATCCTGTTAGGAAAATGTGTTAATATACTAAATGTTTTTTGGGGGGGGTTTTCTCATTACAACTCAACTTTCGCTCCCTGTCTCTTTTTCCCTTCCCCATATTTGCTTTGTCCGTGCTCCTCAGTCTCCTCTCCTCCCTCATCCTCTCATCTGCACTCCTGACGGTTTTCTGGCCGAGTTGACAGCGAGCCAGCCAATCACCACACTCCTGACCTCTCTGCATTAGCATAAGCAGCAAGGGGTAAGGTTAAGTACCCATCAAGCCTCAGTAATTAAGATGTTAGCTGGTGTGTCAGTGAGTGAGTGAGTGAGTAAGTGTGTGTGTGTGACTAAGTGGGAGAGAGACCAAATGTATTTACTCATCTTTACATATTTTCCACTTCCACAAACTTATCCTACTTGTACGACAATGCAATCTCAGGTTTGTTCCCATTTTAATTCCCCAATGGCCATTATAATCCATTGCAATACTTTTACTTACTTTCGATCTATTTAAGAATTTCCCCACTGGGGATCAATAAAAGGATACGTTATTACATTATTATTATTATTTGTATAATTATTTTTTTCCATCTCCAGTTTCCTGTGGGGTTTGTTTTCCTTGCAGCAGGAGACACATCTCCATCCCTGACTGTGAGCACCGACTGAGTGGATGTGGAGAGAGCACACTTTGTTACTCGGATGGAGAACGCAGCTTCTCCTCTGCGAATAAGTGTACTTAACCAGAACAACTGTCATAATACAAACAGTATAAATAAAACAGGAGCTAATTCTGGGCCTACGGGATCTGACTGCAGACAAACTAAACTAAATGAAAGCCGTTAATGTACTCTACAAGGGGCCTGGAGGAGATGTAGCTGAGAGGAAGGGGGAAGAGGGAGACATGCACAAGAGTGATTGACAGGAAACTGTCGAAAGAACATCTTTACAAACATGTAAAAAGGAGCGAGCAGGGAACAGCTGATGGTTGGGGAGATCAACGGCAGGAAAACATGACAGATGAAGCCGAGGGAGAGTCAGTAAAGGTGTCTCATCAATCCCGTTGTATGTTAGCCGCCAATTTAAACAGGAACCGTCGAATGTGCCACGAGTGTACAAGCGAGTTCAGATCTCAGGTGCCACACAGTAAAGACCATCACTGCTCCGTGGTCTGACAACCACCTTACCGAGGAGAACTGATGACACATCAGCAACTGGCTTTCTGTATGACCTCCTGTCTCCGCCAGTGTAATGGGGGAAAGAATGTGATAAAACCTTAAAACTCATTGGAAAAAGCTTTTCATGGTAAATATACGGGACAATATTATGTTTGTTTAGCAAAACAAAAATTCAACCCTGTGGGGTGACAATGGGAATGCAGTCAACTTCTATGTCCTTGGAATATATGTTTTTTTAATTGCTTTATATATGCATCGGACAGTGCACATTAATGAACATTAATATTTTTAAAATCATCAAGGTAAATGTGCAGTGAATAGCTTTAAAGCCAGAAAAAGAAGAAGGTTTGTCTAAGAAAATACAAAAGAACAGTCAAAATGTGAAGTATGTGAAGATACAGAGGGAGAGTGGATTATGTCAGCGGGGAACAAGAAACAAGCAAGTGACAACTGGCGAGGAGTAAAAGGAAGGAAAAAAAAAAACTGCCAAAGAGCACATCTTCATCACCAAGAGGGGAGAGGAAGGATGGCAACAGGACTCAAAAGGAAATGAGGGGTGGAGACGAGAGCTGGGAGGCTGTGAAGGAGGATTGTGATTGAAGGATAAGAGAGGGGTTTGAGAAGTAAAGCTGCAGAATCCCCTGGGAACACACACACACACACACACACACACACACACACACACACACACACACACACACACACACACACACACACACACACACACACACACACAGACAGACAGACAGACAGACACACCTTTTGTGCATCATAGGATAGCAAGAGCTGAAACACCCATAAAGAGACATTGAATGGGAGAAGAACTGAAATTAAAGAGAAAGAAACAACAGCTGAAGGCATGGTAAGGGATAGAAAATGCAAGA
The DNA here is from genome assembly GCF_009769545.1 of Cyclopterus lumpus. Lineage (NCBI taxonomy): Eukaryota > Metazoa > Chordata > Actinopteri > Perciformes > Cyclopteridae > Cyclopterus > Cyclopterus lumpus. The sequence continues at coordinate 6,506,077 of NC_046981.1, forward strand.
GACAGGTTGTCTAATTTAATCTATACAAGATAATTACATGAAAGCGGGTCTATAAAAGTGAGTTGTGGTAAGTGATGTTAAAGACAATATAGATGTGAACAGCCTAAGCACCGAAGACAAGTTGCAAAGGCCTGCTTGCCTCTCGACACGTTGGTTTCAATCTACATTTTTAAAGACTAAGTAGCAGGAAGATCAAGATTGATTGTGGGTTACTACAACATGCACCAAACCACTTGGAACACACAGGGGGGGGCATTTTGTTTTCCACAATTATTACCAACCTGGCTTATAAAAGGCATTCACATTAAACCTGTGTTTTACAGGATATAGGCAATCTGTTGACCAATCAATACACCTATAACGTGGATAGTTTATGGCTTGCTCACATGGCCTTATGGGTATATCAGAGATAGGATGCAGCCCAACTGTCAACATGGGCCTAGTGAAGGCAAGTCGGAGGAAATGCAATGCTTTCACATTATGGCCTTTTAAAACATGCCTCACACACCTGCCCAGTACTGTGAAATGGATGACATGTGTCTTGTAAAAATGAGCTGAATGTGTGATAACTATTGCATTACAGTAAATGAGTTGTATTCACCGCTTCAATGGTTCATAATAAAGAAAATGCTGATTTAAAAAAAAAAAAGAAATAGGAGCAGTGGCAAAGGCCCATACTTGCATTCAGACACACACACACACGCACACACAGGGGATTGCATTGGAGATGAGCACTTGACTGAACCACGAGGAGGGAAACCCCCAAGCTGAATCCTGGGAAGACTCCCATAAGTCCCATTTCTAATGCAAAAGGCCTACTTTCTAGAGGAAAGCCTGTTATGGGATCATGCTATGGAAGACAGCCACTGGGTAAAGATGTTAGGATGGGGAAACAAACACACTCACAAATATATAGAACTAAATGTTCACTATCAAGTTGTTAGCAGAGGGTTAGTGTTCATAAAAAGGAACCAGGAGTTGAATCACAAAAATAGAATAGTGTGCTTAAAAGAAAAACATATACTAGTAGGAAGTTGTTATGTACAGATTAGGTACACAAAACTGCTAATTATTTCAGTGGAGATCCGTCTTGCAAGTTGATTATGGTACATCATAGAGAGTTTGAGCTGCAAACAAACCACCTAAATGAGGATATTTGAGTTTTCTTCTCTAATGTAAACTGGATAAAAACACAAAAATAGCGTGCGTCTGGAACCCACAGTTGGCAGTTGTGTGTTAGTGCAGCAGCTGTAGTCTCACACTAAACAGGTCAGGTCACAGGGCGCACACAGGCATTTACCATTCAGAGCCAAAGCCACTTCCCATGAGGTCTTTCACCGCTGTGTGAATCCGTCGGAAAAGGTACGAGCATGTGAGGAGGCACATGCATTTTTCTGTCTGTGGGGTTAGAAGATGTGTATGTGTGCATGTGCACTTTATGTGTATTTGTACAATTATGGTAAACCAGAAGTGGAGAAAAGGGGGGAATCCTTACTAGGACAGAGGTGAAAGGACATTATTGGTTGAATGAATACACACAAAATTAGTCCAAGCATAAACAATCATGATTGGTTTCAAGGTCATAAATTATTACAAGCAAGGGTTTGGAAAAGTGGAACGGCACATGCTCTGTGACCTGTAATGCATCAACAATCTTTGCATATCAACTTGTTCTTTCGTATTCCCAGCCAACACAGATTAAATAATTATTATATTCTAAAAGGGATTGCAGTAGGAATTGCAGAGCAGTATATAATCTTAACTCTTGAAATTGTGTATTTGTCCCAAACACTCTGCAAAACTAGGTTTTAGTAGCCGTTGATGATTGATTGATGTTGATTGAAGTTTTAGTAACATCTTTCTTGTGAGTTTTCTTCCATATTGGAATACATACAAGGAGCACTAATTAATGGCGCGATGTAACTGAATGAAAGCAAAAGCATTGCTGGGATATGTATCTGAAGAAAGGTACTTTGACTCGAGACAAGACGTTGTTACCAATTACAATGTGATATTTCTCAATTTTTAAGTAAACTGTGTGCTATATATCTCACTCATATTACTTTCTGATCCACTCTCCTTTGCCATCACAGTTGTAATAAATGGCCATTCTGTGTGGCCTGTGTTTATTCCTTTGTGTGTATTCCAATGCATGCGTGTTGCACATATGTATATTTACACATCTCTGTTTACGAGTTGGTGCACTGCAACTTAATTATACCATGTGAGCATGCATGCAAATGCAGATATGTGTGTGCGCGAGTACAATACGTGCGTAAGGGAAGTCTATAGAGCTGAAAAAAGTCGAAGCATCTATTGAGCCTTTTAATTTCCCTGGCTGGTGTCTCCTCCCCGACACCGCCTGAAGTGGCTCCACAGTGGCTCATCAGTCTTTCTAAAAGGCCTCCTCATTTAACCACAGTGCCTTATTTATTCTAAATAGCATTCCTTTAAAAGCCAAAGATGCAGCGTGCACAAAGCCAACTGTCTGATTAAATTGCTATGCAGGAGCCCTTACTTGGTAAAAATTAATTTATGAGATGTACAAAAAAAAAAATCCCCCCCACACACTCATCTCATCTGAGTCGACACCAATTAAAAAGGAAGGTTCAATGCACGGTTCATTACAATTAGAAAAGAGTAGGAAATGGAAGGATGGTGGATTGTTGGAAGAAAAAAAGGCTTTACAGAATGGAGGTGGTGATTTTCAAAACACATTTGGCTTGTGAGAGCAATGGTGAATATTTGTTCTCGTTTGGGATGAATAGAGCTGCCTCAGCCTCTTTTGTTGGACCACATTTATTACATCCCTCTCAATCTCTCCTTTTCACACTTTCCATCAGTAGAGATCATGTTCAACGACGATCCAGGTTCTGTGGTCTACAACACACCGAAATGTTGTATTACATCCGAGAACTAAAGTCACATTAATGGCACACTTAAATGGTTCATCCGAATAGACTGAGCCACATTTAGGCACAGACTAAAATGTACTGACGACCGATGCTTTGTAACACCATGTGTAAGACACCCCATGATCAATTCATGTTATTCACAGCTGCAGAACCATCAACGTAGGTGATGCAACATCCAAGTCTCTCAATTACGGATTTTATTTGCACAAAAATAAAATTTGACCTTGTGAACAGTAACCACTGCAAGCGCTGCACCGTGTGTTTTTGACTCGTGTTGTTCAGCCGAAATACAACATACAATCAAAGCAACGCTTCTTGCAGTCAGGAGGTCGCCATCATGTTTTTTAGCGTACTTGAGGATCTTGTGAGCAGCGTGCACATGGCCCCCGACGCTCAGAAGCATCTAAGCTGTTCAAGACATACAAAACAATAAAGTACGAAATTAAAAGAAAGAAATGCGTTTAATAAATACCATCACTATTTGGGTAACAAAAAAAAAAGTTGTAAAATAAAAGCAAAATAAAATTACAGGCTAAATGCCACTTTCTATTATAATATTCAGTATTGAATAGGAAAATGAAAAATACGTTTCCTTGCTAAAAGCTAAAGTAAAACGATGTAAACTAAACATCCTTCCTGTTCGCATGCAACATCGCATGCAAGCCCTCAAAGACGAGGAAGTCCGCTTCAATAAAAGTCGCAACCAGGAAGCTCAAAAAGCTTCAGCGTGACTTCAAACAAATATTAAGCAAAGTACTAAATAAAGTACGAGCACATTGTACTACGTACCAAAGTTTACAACACGTGCCTAGATTGCACAGAGAGAGTGCATCGTGGTTCCCAGACGTACATACTTGCACAACAATTTAATCACAGAGAATATCACTGCTAAACCACAGTGATATTCTGGCAGCCAGGGGATGCACAGTAGCCTATATGCCACATGTGGCCCTGTTCCCCACAGCAATATTCCTCCTGTTCATATCCAGCTGTCTGTTTGTTTACAGCACCTCAGAGGTTAAGGACTGCCCCCGGTATATTAAAAAGGCACCGACTCACCAACCCCACCCATGCCTTACAGACGTTGGCATCTTGCTGCGTACGTTTCCATGCATCCATCATCATTTGCTCATATACGTACCTATAGCCAACTCTTAAGCCTCGGGCTTGTGTCACTCTAAATACTGCTTGGTGAAATAGCTTCTTGGCTAGTTTGCGGCACCCCTTCGATCTGCTGTTAGAAACAAGCCCTCCTCAATGAAGTGCAAGATGCTTTGATGACAATAACATCATGGCACATGTGTACACACCTATAGAAATCTTGGAAAAAGAAATAGTTGTTTTTAAAATACAACTTCAGCTACATTTAAAATGCATGGGTCAAGCAACATTAAAAACAAGAAATAATATGCATAAACATATTGGTTTCCAAACTGACCACCTTAGAGTACTATTTGGTGGAATTACCGGTAATCATTTTTAGGACAAAATAATGCCATTACCGCCGTCTACATAGCGCGTTTACTGTGTAAAATGGAAATCAACGTGCTCATTTTAAGAACAGTGCAGGCCTACAGTCAGTGCCGTTACAATAGATCCATTTGGTGGGCCACAAAGAAGTTACTTTTGTTGTGCTGCTGAGTTTTGCATCCCTGCTGCTGAATCGCACATATGCGGAGGGACGTAAAGCACATCCAAATTGTCCGAAATTTTGATGTATATTCCCGGGAATTCAGTTTCAAAGGATTAAACCGTAATGTAGATACAAAAGATAACCATGCATGCATGCAACATGCAGATGATATCAAATATATATTGCTTTACATTTGGTTTTGGCTGGACCTCATCCACAACTTAACAAAATCACCTGACATTGAATATGATCTCTTTACCATAAGTTTAAGATTCTCTCTTTCTCCTGCATCTTTCCCTTTCTCAGCATTGACCAACTGCCATCTGTTTTCCGCTCCTATCCTTTTTCTCCCACTGTGTGCATCGCTTCAAACATTTTCCCTCTGGGTTTGAGCATAAGGAATGCAAAGTCATCTTGCATGACTTAATGTATATCAAGCACATCTCTATACTTTAACACATGCAATCTGGATGTGACATCCACGGAGAGAGGCTTTGAAAGAGTGTTTGCCTCTTCATCAGTGTGTGTGCCGCACTGCAAGGTTTCTCGAATCATTCTGCTGTCACTTGTCACCCTGAAGGTGCGTGGAGAATGAACACACTTATTCAGAGGGAGAAAATGTATTAAGTATCTCAGTGGCCAAGTAATTTCCAGGTCAGCGCTTGTTTAGCTAACACCAACTGAAAAAAACCTCCACAGCTCAGTAGGGAATATGCCACAGGCTTACAGGTGCTCCTGCAGGAAACACACACATGGTAGCATTGCCGTTTTCTCTCTTACAGTTGAGTATTATTAATAAATGATTAGGCACGTTGAAGGCTTTCAGCTCTGTGCAGTACAACCTGTGCGTGTGCATGAGTACCTGGTGAATGTGAATTTGAGCAATTTGTGTGTTTGAGTCCACATTGGAGGCCTATTGGTCTGTTGGTGAATAGATGGAGGCGGATCATGTTTCACTGCGAGAGGGTTTAGTTCTGAGTCAAATCCCCGTGTGTGTAACTAAAGATACTTGTTAGGAACACGGCAGCTGGTATGCTGGCTGTTACACACACAGACACCTGCCACCTGAGTCGGTCAGTCTCTCTCACACACACACACACACCTGCTTATTCACCCATATAGTGTGCGTGTCTCAGTACAGGTGAACAGAAGGTCAGTGAAATACTTCCCATATGCCATCCGTCAGATCAGCTACATCTCACACTAGCATTTCCCTACATTCAGTAGCAATGTCAAACCAACAAGACACACATCTAATGCAATTCATTAAAGTTAATTAAATGCCAAATGTACTCATTAAACATTTGTCAAACACAACATTTTATCTATTTATGTTATTTATTTACTGAGAGATATGATGAGGGGAGTTGAATCAGTGCTCATATGCTATTAAAATGGAGAAAAAAAATAAAATTATATATATATATATATATATATATATACACACACACACACACACATACACACACACACATATATATATATATATATATGTATACTGTATATGCAAATCAGTCAATTATGTCCACTGAACAGTGCAAAACTCAAAGATGGCAGCAAATCCTCCCATTTAAAAAGCTGGAACAAGAAACATGTGTTTTTTTCTTTAATTAAAACAATGGTATCATCAAAATTGCTGTTTGCCAACTAAAAATCTATTTAATGAATCAACGGATTGTTTCCGCTTCCGAATGCATCCACTTCTTCATAAAAATATAAATAAATAAAATAAATGTTCACCTGTTCTATTACAAAGAGTGATGTAACTACAAGCAATACATTTGGTAGTCTCTCTTTCCTTTTCCCCACTAATAAATAAACAAATAAACAAATAAATAAATAATGACAATAAATAAATAAATATATATATATTGACAATAAATAAATATATATATATATATATATATATATATATATTGACAATAAATAAATATATATATATATATATATATATACATATATTTATTTATTGTCAATATATATATATATATATATATATATATTTATTTATTGACAAGCGCATAAAATAGACAGTTTGGAGTTGAGCTGCACTCTCATATTACTTTCTGATCCACTCTCCTTTGCTATATGTGTATTTATTATAATAATAATAAAAATAATAATGTAAGATGCTTATAAAAGGTTTCAAGACACTCGTCATCATGGAGCCGTCCCTTGATCATTCAAAGTACGCATCAAAAAGTGGAAGTACAAAAAAAAGAACTTTCCCAACACTAGCTCATTTAAATAACAAGACTTCAGATCTCAGTCAGCTCAGCCCTGAACTGAGCTGTATTCCCTTCATTTCATCCATCTCCCAGTCGTCTGCTTACCCTCCCGATCCTCATCATTCTCTCTCCCTGTTGCAAGCATAATTAGTTGTTAATGAGATTCACAGTTCTCTTCTGAATTAGACTATAGTAAATTATGTAGAAAGCCTTTAAATCATTGCTTTAAAATTACACTTGTGGCCTGTGTAGCAACATGACACCCTTGAGCTTTTCCAAACCGACAGCACAACAGTGACTGTGTGGATTTTCTTTTACACTGTTGTAACGTAGAACAATTATAAAATATCTGTAGCTTTTAAATAATAATAATAATAATGCATTCTATTTGTAAGGCACTCTTCATCCAAGAATCTCAGAGTGCCACAGAGCCAGTACATAGTTAAAACTAACAATAATAAAAAAAAATTAAAAATTTTTTTTTAAAAAAAGGAATAGTTGACAAGTCATAAAACTCAACTTAAAAACGCCTTCCTGAATAAAAAGGTTTTTAGGCCAGTCTTAAAAGAGTCCAGTGTCTGTGTTGCCCTTACATGGTCAGGGAGACTGTTCCATAAGCGCGGCGCTGCTGAGCAAAAGGCCGGTCGCCCATGGTGTGGAGCTTGGTGTTGGGGACCCGGAGGAGCGAGTGGTTTGTAGATCTGAGGGTGCGGGTAGAGGTTTGGGGAGTAATGAGTTCTTGTAGGTAGGGAGGTGCATGTCCATTTATGCATTTATGAGTGAGGAGTAGGACTTTGTAGTCAATCCGGGTTGAGACAGGGAGCCGGTGGAGTGAGTGGAGAACGGGTGTTATGTTTTTGTTTGGAAAAAAGTGGAGTGAATGAGTGAGGGAGACAATCATAGACAGAGCGAGGTAATAGTGTTACCTTGTGAAAGCCTGTCATCACATCTGAGTTTGGACTCATGGTTTAATGCACTTATTGTAAGTCGCTTTGGATAAAAGCGTCAGCTAAATGACATGTAATGTAATGTAATGTAATCACCTGCGGGCACCTGAAAACATACCAACATCCATCTCCCTCCGCCCTCTTGCTCCTTCACTCCCGCTGTACCGCCTCCCAAATGAGGAATATGTTACTTGATTGAAATAACTAAAATCAATTATACTGGAATAGAAATGACTCTGGCGGGTCCTCCGCTTTCATTAATTGGGAGCAAAATAACCCTCATCTCATTTACGCCGACATTTCATCCATATTCCCATCTCTCTTTTCTCACTTCTCACTTCCTCCCCTACACTGTAATTTGTCATCAGCTATCTCACTTGATCTCTTTAGAGACAGAAAATTAAATCTAGTGAGCCTTGTTGATGCTAAATTTGAGAACAGCGTTGCCAAGGCATCATGGTCATCTTTTTTTCTTATTATAGTATAGAGTTAATCTACGCTTTAAAAAAAAGATTAGATAATTTGTTGTTTAACAGAGCAATTATTTCCGTGCAATTTTTGCACATAATGGATATCCTTAACTTATTTTAATATATAATAAAACATAACTTTTTCTTCTTTGTAAAGTGTTAAAGTAGCACATTTACTTGGAGACACTCTTCACACTGCTATGAAAAAATATTAATTGGATTGTCATGAGTTGTTGAGTCGCACCTACTCCGCTTGACGATGCCAGTGAAGGCTGTTTCAAACAAATCCAGGGCACTGGCAGCACGGTATTTCACACAATCTGAACAGAGTATATATTTAAACATCAAAATTAAGCATGAGCCCAGTAATGTCACATTGCTAGTTGGAGCTACATTTTTTATTTTTTTTTGCACTTGTTGATTCAAGTTAATAACAGACGTCCAAACAACCATGTGAAATAACTTCTACTTTTATCAGCTGTGACAGTGTGTGGCTGGTATTGTTTCAGCCTGTGTGTGTGTGTGTGTGTGTGTGTGTGTGTGTGTGTGTGTGTGTGTGTGTGTGTGTGTGTGCGTGTGTGTGTGTGTGTGTGTGTGTGGCGACACCTACTGTCGCGGGAACTACCACGGCGGTGGTTTTGAGTACTTTGCCAGGTGTTTAAATGTCTGTCTATCGCCAGATTCTGTCAACGTGACCGCGCCACGACTGAGTAAGATGCTGTCACAAAAATGTTCCAGGTGTGTAGTTGAGACCAAAATGAAAGAGGGGTGTGATCTGAGCACGGGAAGTCGGGAGGATGATGTGTCATACTTCTCAACTCAGCAAAGCACAACAAGCTGTGGAAACTGTAAATCTCAATGTACAACAAAAAGATAAGTTCCTGTTATTGCTGTGACTGGTCGTGCCTTACATGGGAACCATAATGGGACTTTCAAATGACTGAAAATCGTACACTGGATAAAACTGGAAAGTAACAAAAGATGTGAGCTATACATTAACCTGTGATTAATTATGCACATGAGTGGTCCCTTAACTGTCTGACCATAACTGACTGACAACTCTTACCTCCCCGCTTTGCTCCATCGTCCCGCCATCTCTACAGATTTTGTTCTGGGTATTAGGACTGTCAAAGCACAATTTATTCCCAAAAAAATACATTTGTTTTTTATAAAACAAATAGGTTTAGATTTTTTTGGTAATGTCCATGCACCGTTGTGCACCGCCACAAGCAATGCAGCAGTCCCACCATTATATCTCTGCTTTATCTTGATTATATCTCGCACTAATATTGTACTGCTCTATCAGCACAGTTGATCTACTAATTCTACGATACCATTATTACGGTGGGATTTCTGATGTCCCATCATAGCAGGAAATTAACTTCTTTGTCCGCTAACCACAGAACTGGTGCTGCCTAACTTCGGGTTACCAAGGGGCTAAAATGGAGCAGGACTTCCAAACAATGGTTTAAAACAGTAGAAACCACTTCAACCGTTCAATTTCTCTTTCTACGCCCAACACCCACACAAAAAGGCTTGCTGGAAGTACTCAAGTAATGAGGAAAGGTAAAATGTTAATGGTAAAAGACCGAACCGTGAAGGAAAGGAGAGAGTGAAGCAAGTGTCAAAGGAATCAGGTGGGGATTTGTGTATTTAATCAAGCCCAAGTGTGGATGTGTGTCTGTCTTAATTTCTCTGCTGTCCTAATAGTGGTACGAAAGGGTCCTGGGAGGCGAAGATATGGCCTCCCACATGCCTGAAGGCAAAAACACACACTCACATAGGCACACAGGCAAACATGCAGAGGGTTATCAAGGGAAATAACTTCATTTTGCTGGCATTGTGATAAAAAAATATATAAATAAATAAATAAATAAAAACATGTGCAAAGCCACAGCCAGGTAATTCATCACTAGCTGATGAGAACAACACCTTCAAAACCTTTCAAGTGACCTCTGGCCTCTTCAACAATGACCTTTCCAAAGGGTCGTTGTACATTTTTGAAACAACATAATGAGCTTTACAACTGCCATCACTCACTAATGTTCAACTCTCTCCCCAGAAAAATACAATATATAGGCCAAATAGAAACAACACTGTCTTGTCAGCGTCCTGCAGAGACCTCCCATCTCAACATATTGTCTCCATCTTTCACTCTGGCCCTGCTGCTTCCCTATTTATCTTTTACCTTTACCCCCCCGTCTTCAATTCTCTGTCCCCGTCCTCGTCACATATTGTTCTGCACACAAACAGCGAGTCCAACTCGGTCCCTGATGCCTATTAGGAAAGAGGTGTGATCTAGCTGCTCGTGGGTGTAATGCATTGCTGTGACTCGCGTCATCTTGCTGGTGAAACACAAATCTTTTCGACTTGGACTTATTGACGGAGAGAGAAAAGACTTTGATAGTACTATTGACGTCTGTTCTAATTAACAGCCTGAAGGTTCTGTATGGCAGACTGTGATGACAGCGTTCTGTCAATAACTGAGTAGCCTTGTTTGTCATTTGGTGGTTAAAGGCCTCTCTATAAAAATCCTTCCCATCCTATAATATACAGCTTGTTTAGCTGAATTTATTCAACGGTCATCCCTATACTGGGAGAATGGACAACTCTATTCCTGCAGCTTCTGTGGGAATAAACAAGCCCAAATAAAAAATGCTACACATAAATGTCAACGTCTGGAATCATAAGTATCCACGTTTACTGTATTTTGATATGTAAAGCCTTTTCCAGCTGTTCATTTTCGAGTGTCTGTGGCATCTTCATCTATTAATAAGACATCAGTGTTTCCTGAGGAGTGTGACAATGGCGCGACAAGTCCATCAAACCCCCCACTGAGGGATTTAGCACCCCTCCATTCCTTTAAAGCTCATATAACACGGAGACTGATTCGCCACAAGTAGAGAAAACAGTTAACATGAAGCACTGATAATCCGCTCGTATCATAGTGAGCGGATGTACACACTGTGGTACAATATCTTCTTTCTGTTTCTTCCTGTCAGTCTCACATGTATATTATTTATATACTTGGCAGAAAGGTGTTACCGGTATTCTAACAATACAGCTCATAAATATTACATAAACTCTATTATTCATTTCATGGTGTATTGTGCCACTATTTAGCCAACGGTTTTTAAATGAAACCGAGCAGGTTGATAATAATGGGAATAAAAACGGATAATATGCAACAACCAAAAGTAAATCTCATTCATTAATTTGACAGAGTAGCAAAACGTGTGTTTTTGTTCATTAGTGAGATGTTCTTCGATAGACACCATTTCATTTTGCTTATTAAGAAGACTATTAATCCGATGTGAAGCCCATAATTACGAACAGGTAATATAAATGCACACACAATAAGTAATTTTTTGAGCTGCATTGGCCTAACCCCTTTATTTTACATCAATGTTGGACTTCTTAATTAATGAAAATCAGGGACATCTATACTGCACACACAAAGCCTTCATCTAAAACTGCAGTATTAGACACCGTGGTAGAAAACATATGGTCCTTCCATTTGGCTTTCATTCTAATTCAATTGATTTCATTGTTTAAGGCAAGATTGAAGACATTTTTCACTCTCTTAAAATGACTAAAGTAGACATTCAACTTGAATAAAATTCATAAGGTGATGATCGGACTTTCCTACTTTTCGAAGCCATATATTATTTCCTACTATCTCAGTCTCATTCCTATAGAAGTTAAAATGGCCAACATCGCAGTCCTTTCATATGGATAAGATCTTCTTTTTCGTTTTGTTTTTTTTTACTCCAAAACCAAATTCAAACTCTCGAAAAAGAAATGCAGAAATTGGGGATTCAACTATGGAAACCCAGTTACTTGCAGCACACAAGGGTAAAAGGTCCCACGTTATCTTCAATCCTTTATTAACGTGGCCTCTTTTGGCTTACATCCACAATCGGGGATCAGCGAAAAGGCTGGAGCCCAGCGGGGTGCCTTAAGAGCACAGCCGTCTGAACGGATGAAAGGCGGGAGTTGTTTGTGATTGCTGTTAAGGAAGATGGTATGAGGACAGCAGCTATGTGACAGGCTGTGATTATGCAGCCATTTATTTAAGGGACCACTCGTGTGCACACATCCCTAGACTAACGTGCCAAAATAAGAATATCAGCTTGTTTTCCTGCCGGCTGAAGCTATCCTCGATCTGGGAAGAAAGCTTAGGTTGCCTCACAGTGCATTTATCAATTACAAATCATAAAATGGCTAACGCCTTATCACAGACATAAACTAAATATCTGTCATATTCAACATTAAATGTAAATTGCAAGCCCTGAATAAGTTCAATGTATTAGTACAAAAGGGCTGCTGGCAGCTTTAAAAGTCTCCATGTTAACTATGTAAAAATCACTGAGGGTAAGAAACAGTGGGTATGAAGAGGATGTTTGCCATCTCCCCTACCTCGAGCCCCATACTGTGCTGAGACCTGCATTCAAACCCTCTTTGTAGAGCAGATGTGACAGGTTGTTTGTGAGTGGAAATCAGCAACACATACACATACACACAATGTTAACATCAAAATGCACATACAAAAGTGTTGTAGAATGGAAAACATCACCAACTATATGAACCGATGAAGCCTAGAGATGCTCAGACTTAATAGTCGCAGCAGATCCCAGGACGTGTACTGGTCCAGGCGTCTGCTGGTCCTCTAATGATCTCAATCACTGGCACCGTCGGACTGCATGTAAAAGGCAATAATGTGAGCGTGTGTTTATTTCTTCGTGGCATATTTAAAAATAGCGTGGAGTCGGGCAGTTAAGCTTAACTAATAGGATCTCTGTGGTTTTCAACTTGTGCGTGTCGTTTCCAGCTGAAGACAGTCACAAAAACATGTGTTCACACTATCGGGGTCACAATCACAAACAGTGTAGGGCCTGGATTTAACTTGCTTATCAAACTGCATTGTTATAAAGACAGCTGAATATTAAGACATAGAAAACATATTTAAATATATTCCATTTTATGAGAACTGTATAATAATTGTAGCATGATTAGCGTAAAAAGAAATGTGCTAATCATGGTAATATTGTGTGAAATTGCAGTACAATTGCTCCTACAGTAATAAACTAAAAGCTTCAATGGCTTGCTCAGACGAAGCAGAGATTCCCCTGTAACACTCCTGTTAAATGCAACGTCCATATACTGGATGCGTTCTGTCCCAATGGTGACCAGGTAATAGCATAACAACCTCTGACTTGACGTTCCATGACTACAGCCGTTTAAAATACTTTTCACCTGCAGTGGAAATGCAGAAATAATACCCGGTCGTTTAAAGCCGGTAGAAGTTGATAAGAGTCAAGTCCATTAAGAACAGGGATTTAAACATGATTAGCCTTTCATCACATTACATTCATCCCTTCTGATGCAGCTTTGCCTCTCACCTTCTCTGATAAACAAGCTTAAAATTTCCCCGAACAAAATTGGGTCTGACTGTTGTGGATGAATGTCTTAGTTTAAGACAAAAGTACCAACGTCTAGTCTGACAGCAGGCAAATTATTTTAAAAGGATAAGTCTGTTGGGTCTGGAGCGCTCGATACACGATTATTGCTAAACGTGCTTTTAACAAATTCATGTTAATGCGAGTTAGATCAAAGCCGCAGCGACCGATGGAGAATCGTCAGTGCTGCAGTAAGGTGAATTATCCAGGTGACGGGTCTCGTCGGGAAACTATCTGCATCCCGATCAGCTAATAGAGCTAAGCCCTTCAAATGTTGTAAAAGCTGAAAAATGAATTAACTTCTGAAATATCATCAGGGTTGGGACACGATTGCATATAGTACACAGCCGCATGCAGAGTCGAGACTCAAGGTCTGATGACCTGTACATTGAATAAATCAAAGATCTGACAAAGGGGATGTATTGGGGACAACAATGTAAAAGAATGCCTGTTTTGACTACTCACTCCCACTCCAATACTGAATCCCATAATACCTTAACGGATTCCACCGAACCATCACAAGAACAGAACATGGCGGAGAAGAATACGGTAGAAAACTGAAGAAAGAATAAACTGCATGAAGTCTGCTTTATCTCTGTGCATGCTGTTTAATCTACCCAGAAGGGAAGTCAGTAAGCTTGTTCCACTGTGAAATGCAGAGGACTGCAGTGTGTCACTGTGAAAACCCTCACGTTGGAAAGGTGCTGGTATGCCGTTATATAAAAACTAAATGACAACAATGAATCAAATCTAATGTAACAAAAAGGACAAACAGAACATGACAGAAAGCCGACAAAATGAACCGTTTAGAAATAGAACATAACAGACCATCTCCTCGCAGCAGAGACACAACACCATATTTAGTAGCACAGAAAGTAGAGTACAGTCAAACTCAAAGCAAGGTCATGCACGGGCCAGCCCCGGCCTCGGTTTGGTTCTCACACCGCTCTGGGCTCACTGAGGCCAACACGTCAACCCTGCTACACCCGCTTCGCCTCCCGTCTCCGTCTGTGTCTATTTCCCCTCTCTGTCAGTCAGTCTGCCTCTCCCCCTCTCTGAATATTTGTGTGTCCGCGTGTACGCCAAAATGTAGGCTAATGCCCTGCAGAACTGACAGATTAAATGCCAATCCCTGGGTTGTACCAAAACCAGCCCCAGGCAGCGCGAGTGTGAGTGTAGGTGTGTGTGTGTGTGTGTGTGTGTGTGTGTGTGTGTGTGTGTGTGTGTGTGTGTGTGTGTGTGTGTGTGTGTGTGTGTCCGGCCAGCTACACATTTTCATGCCTGCGAGTCTGCCTGACTGGGTGAACATAGACATAAAACAACTGCCCTTAGTAAACAACTCTAAAGGTCACTGCAGATTTCAAATTGTTTATATCTTGCAGTCATGTCCTGACGGAAAGGAAACATTTCTGGCCTAAATGTCAGACACTTTTGTCGTGTCGGTTCATTTTAAAACATGCCGTAAGGCCAAAATAAACATCTCCATTTATTATAAACACTGTTAAAAAATTGGTGGTCAAGTGACGTTTGACCACAAAGCAATGTAGGACTTTTGACCGATTCTTGGAAGAACAAACTAGACCTATATATATATATATATATATATATATATATATATATATATATATATATATATATATATATATATATATATATATATATATATGTCACTCTCTGATCCTTTATTAATGGAGCAACTCAGGTTTTATCATTTGAAAGATTTGTTATCTGACAGATTTGCAGCCTCAGTTCTCTCTGGGTTTTGCAAAGAGATATTAAATGTTGTCAGACAGGTTGAAACAATAAAAATGGGGAGTAACAGATGCATATTTTAGTTTGGTTGGAGTTTAACTTTAATAATGCCAAAACATGAACTTTTGCCTCAACATGTGGTCAGAAATCAATGAATAAAATCACTTGCCCAACATCTGTGGACATCTTAATAATAAACAGAAGCAGCCATGGGCTATAATAAATATTCACCAACAATAACTATTGTGAATATACGATATTAAATTAGAAAACTGTTCTTTGGAGATCAACATTTTAAGATTTATCTGATTCAAACACATTCAATGCTTTTTAAGGGATGTGGGTTTAAATAGTTTTTATTTGAGATGACAAACAACCATAACTAAGACCCAATATTACATGCGTCTCCTTATCTTGTGTAATATGTATATGCCGATACCCTCTGCGTGAAGCAACAGTTTTACAAAACACTTTTGGCAGCATGTGGTTATCAATGGCCAAGACAGCATTGAGCCAACAATAGACGGTCCTGTTGCCGAGTGCCATAATATATATTCAGCACCCAGCCTACAGATATTAAACACAGTACTAGCACAGCATATGCACTTTGGAATTCTTCCAAGAGTTCATTCGGTGCGTTGTGTGTCCCTTTTCAATTAACAACATAATGATTTTTCTTTCTTAGGGTTGGGTTCATGAATATCAAAATTGTATTGAAATTAATGTAAATATACTGTGGGAATTGCCGTATTTTGAAAACAGAAGTACACAACTCAAAGTTGGGTTCTAATTCGTTAAGCATACATTCCCTTGATCATACAAATTACTAGAGACAGCCATGTGGAGAAATCCAAAACACACACACACAAATACACCCAGAGAGCGGTTTAATTACATGCTGTTGAGCAACTGTTTCTTTAATGCATTCTGCGTTCATTGATTTGAGGTCTCTGACATTGAATTACGCTATAGATTTTGGCATTTCAAACGCACGCACATGGACGTCCAAATATCCATACTAATTGCCTTTTTAGCATTCAGAAGCTGCTCTATTAGCAGTTTTTGCTACTGAGTGCATTTCTACTGGAGGAGTGAACAGTAGGGCAGAGATGCCATCAGTCTTTAAAAAAAAGAAAAAGAAAGCTCGAAGGAATCACATCTCCCACACGTCAACTGTCCCTGCATGCTAAACAAAATGTTACAGGCCAGCTTCGTTTCAAAATGCTACGGGCAACAGTTTTGAGTCCAGTATAACGCCACAGAAAGGAATTAGTAAGTAACCAAATGAATGCACTGGACTTTGATGTCATCTTAATAAAAAACAACCTAGAACCTGTTCCACGGGTCCATGAGCAAGACACAAATGTCTGGATTCACTAAAGATTTCACCTAAACCAACGCAAAAGGTCATGGGTGCTTAAGTTATATGAAGATAAACCACACACGCACACAGTTATAGGCAAGTAACCTTAGGACCAATCAATACTACGTGGTTTTTCAACACAAATGCAGAACATATGCGATCCATATGCTTATCTGCTTGCCTTCTCTCGGGGCAGGCCTATACACCACGTACACATGCATACACACATAACACACTCCCTCAAGCTGCCCGGGCATCCATCCACCTGACAAACACCCTACACACAAACACACAAACACAACTTCTTATCCCACACACTTGGCGTGGTTGCCAACTCAGCCCCCGTTCTCCAGAAGTAATAAAGCGTCTTTTCACCGCGTCTCTCCAAAACCATGAGAGAAGACTGCCGAAAGACCCTGTGCTTCCATTTCAAAGCCCTCATCTCATTTACTAGTACACAGAGTGTTACTTCTGTGACTGTGTGTGTGTGTGTGTGTGTGTGTGTGTTGGTTGTGCATAATGTCCCACGTGCGACCGCCATGGGGAATATTTGTTTTACACACCAGGGCTCGACATTAACGCTTGCCCGAGGCGAGTGGGAAATGCCTCGTGCAGTTGTCCGATCGGGCAAGTGAAAAAGTAAATGTGATCCGATATCCCGATAATCAGTAAAAATGTGCGATCGACAGATCAATATTAATGCTTTCTAGTCAGCGACCCTGGTTAATGCTACATTGTGTGGTTTTCAGAGCAATACAAAATAGAGATAAGAGAGGGAATGCAACATCCTAACACTTGCTGTAAGCAGATTCTAATACATAATGTCCCAAAAAAAGTTTTTTATCGAGGCAAATATTTAAATATGAAAAAATAGTGCCTCAAATTTAAATCAAAATATAGTGACACATTTCCCAATCATTTTAATTGTGTGTTTCTATAGTAATAATTATAACCACTAATATTTACGACAAAAAAGTAAAAGGATACTTTTTTGATCCGTGTTGATTTTATCAATGTTTTCATAGGCCTACATTTTCCATTTCGGTAAGTAAGTTTGGCAAGTTCAGGGAAGTAAAACCATCTTAAAAAAGATCTATATGGTTACTTAAATGTTGACTGTTAGGCCACACACACACACACACACACACACTCAGTATGACAATATGAATCAGTGTTTTTAACATACACAGCTCCGGGTTAATTCTGTAAGCGAAGCGAAGAAAACAGCAAAACACTGCGTGGATTCTCACACACATTTGTACATTTACTGATCAACCTCAAAGCAGATCTAAGAAAATGTATGAATCTATATCTACATATCTGTATATGAATCTTTTCGTTCCTCTCCTTCCTTCAGGCTGGTCTGATCTCCTTCAACATCATCTTGGCGCTGTGATGAAGCGTTAACAGGACGACAAATGACAGAGCAGCAAGCTGAACACCACAGAGCAGCTTGTGACTTAACATGCAGTGCGATGGCCTCCATCGCCTTCTCCAAATGGAGTCAGAGAAGTGAGACGTACGCGCGTACAAATTAGCAGACTGCATTCAAGGTTAATACATCATTACCCGGGAAAGCCAGATGCGATAGACACAAACAGCCCTTTCCTTTTTATGTGGAGAACTTCTTGATAGGAGGCAAAAGTGCAATTAAAGCCAGGAAGATAAATATCAAACAGTCTCACCAGTAATATTAGCAGTATGACATATATAACAGCATCAGTGTCAACATTTTAAAGGAACGAGAACAATTCACCAAAGTCATAAAATGTAATAGTCAATATATACAGTATACCACATTGGTATACTGTATATATTGATGTGAAATATAAAAAAACAATGAGTTATACATTTGAAACTTATTCCAAGTTTCCAGATAAAACTACTTCCTGAAAAAAAAATAACATATTTCACGTGCAAGCACTGTGCAGTGCTGCCTGAGATAGAAAGTCCTTGTATTTCTCATGTTGTCGGCGAGTATTTCCCCTCCGTTTTTATTGTCATGAAAGCAGTATGTTCAAACGTATGCTTTTTCTAGACTGCAGGATCTTAAAAAGGCTTGGGTGAAGTGAGTTAATTTTACTGATCTGAAATATAGTATAAATATAGTCCGTTTACCTGTGAACATTCTGTACGATCAGCAGCGTTTAACTTATAAAAAGCAAAGAGACAATTCACATCCTATTTTTATTTTATTCTTTTATTCTTCTTAGTTTAACCTTCTATTCTGTAACCAGCGATATCTCATCTGCAATTGCATTTCAACTTGCTTTCAACTTCACCATCTTCAAACAAACGGCCAAAGACCTATCTGATGTTATCATTTGGATTTAAGACTAAAATGTGTGTGTGTGTGTGTGTGTGTGTGTGTGTGTCTGTGTGTGTGTGTGTGCGCGCCTCCGTGGTACCAGGCGGTGCAGGCATAACGGGCAGCGTGTGACCGAGCGCGAGGCAGACCGTGTGCCTGCCTCCTCCACTTGTTTTTTCTGTCCGTCGATCATATGAAGAGAAGCAAAAGAAAAATGAGGAAATGAAAAAAACTTTAAGTTTGGATTTGCTTTGATCCTCTGTCTCTAACATGCAAGCTCCCATTCCTTTTGTGTGTGTGTGTGTGTGTGTGTGTGTGTGTGTGTGTGTGTGTGTGTGTGTGTGTGTGTGTGTGTGTGTGTGTGTGTGTGTGTGTGTGCGTGTGTGTGTGTGTGTGTGTCCCTTCCAATGGATGGAGCATTAATTGTAAAGAAAAAGAAAGGGTGAAGTGAGCATGAGGAGACGGCTGAAGCAGCAAGATTGGGCCGATGGCCAAGTGGAACTGTTCACAGCTGAAACTAATATTTCCTCATGTTAAGTTACTCAGTTCTGATGATTCAGACATCCGAAATGTAAAATGTGTCAGATGAAAAACGTCTGCTCTCTTTGCATTTATCTTAAAATCCAATTAACCCATCAGAGCCAACCAGCTAAAAGGCCTACACGCTGGCTACTGAAACATGTCAAACAACAGTGCTGTCAAAAAGTCACAGCAGTTGGTTTTGTTAAATCCATAACTAGAAATGTTTTTATTTCACATTAGTAAAACAAAGAAAACAGCAAATTGTCAAGTTTTAGATGCCAGAGACAACAAACGCTGGCCTTTTTTTGCTTGAAACGAGAATAGACGCGGAAATGTAAAGTACACCAGAGGTGCTCTTAATCCGTATTTACATTTAATTGGATCATGATTAGCTATGTAAGCCATTTATGTGAGTCTTGAGCAACAGTAGCCAATGTGGATGTGTTTTAACATGCAGTTCCTGTAATGGTCCCTAGAGACCAGCTCAAGTGGATTATCTGGATCTAACATGACTAACCAACGTTAATTTAATTTTAGAAGAATACGAATGTCTGATTTTCCACCTCATACAGGGGTGGAGTGTTTAAAACTGTATCTGATAATAGTGATGACAGTCAATATGATCACATCAAAATGTTACTCATATTTGAGGGTGTCTGATATTCAGTCAAATCCTGATTTCTACTAAAAGCAATTCAGTGACTCGGCTCTCTCTCTCACTACCACAGAAGCACACACCCGCCAGGTGTGGGTGTGCCCCTCATTGATGGAAATAATCAAAATGCAAAACAGTTTCTAGCTTAATTTCTTTTCGTTTATGCAAATATCTCTTTCACTCTCCCTCCCTCTCTGTGTGTGTTTCACCGGTGCAGAGAGAGACCAGTGTAACAGGGAGGAGGTGGAAACTGACATGGAGTAACAAGCTGAATACATAAACACACACACACACACACGCACAGGCACACACACCAAGAGCTAAATTACTCCATTTGTCTCATGTTCTTTGTGTCGATGGGTATGAAAAACGAATAATAGTCCATTTGTTTTCGGGAGACAAGAATTTTAAATTCTGACCAAATCATTTCATTCTAAATAAAAGAGAAAACTTGTGCACACCTGTGGGGTCTACAGGTCGAAATATCTCTACTTGGTGATGCAATTTTGCAATTGGATATGCACTATTCCAGCAGTCAATAACACTAGTCCTGGGGAATTCACACCACAGTAATATATTCTGAAAAAGGTTAAATCCGCCAGTTTATTTTCATGAAAAACCGTAAACCCTTTTCTACTGTCCACATAAAACAGGACATGGGCGACAGCGTGTTTGAACTGTGTGTGTTTGTCCGTACTTGATTGAGTTTCTGAAGTGGTCTTCTGCAGGGTTCTTCACAGTGCAGCTGTTGAGCACCCAGAGGTCTGCGTCTGATGGGTTATCTGCAGAAAGAGAGAAGGAACATCTTCAGCTCATATTTTCACACTGCACAAGCGTGACTTCATAAAGATAACCAATCAACACGTAATATATTAAAAGGATTCAAAAAAGCATAAGGGATCCTAACACAGCAGAACTACCTAATTGGTCTCTGGCACAGTGTGTTGGTGTCTGAAGCACGCAATATGCTGTGTCCTCATAAAAGGCACACCCGAATGATCCTGTGTGTATCAGTGATTCTAACCAGTCTCTAAATTGTGGACAAAGAATTAAAAAGAGTTCTGCATGGTTCCACCTCATTGAATGCGATGTACATATGTGTTTGTTTGCATGCCGGCAGATGATTCAGAATGATGAAGCTAGTGGCACATGAACAGGGGACCTTGTTTTTTCTGTACTGGCCTCCTTTTACTTGGTAACATCAACCAGAGTTGATTTTAAGGTTGTATTGTTTTTTTCCTAGGGCTTTGGATGCTTTGCCACTTTCCTCTGCCTGGGTTCATTTAGTTTTTAACTTAACTTAACATTATAACAATACCAGCTAGTTTTCAATGTGGGGTCCTAAGGTTGTTTTTGGTGTGGAGACCTTAAAGTTACGACCTTGGACGCTTGGCATGGCACACTTGGACGTGGAGATTTACAGTGAAAGTTGCAACTAAAATGAGCAAGAAATGCATCTACTCTTTTGCTCCACTCGTAATTATTTTGCGATTAGCAACGTCAGAATCCTAATATTAAGCAAAAAGGTTCATTCTTGACCGTAGACCAGTTTTACTCAAAAGGTCCACTTACAAGCTTTTCCTGAGATCTCATCTGCGTCTTGCATTTACGAGTACCTATCCTAAGCCATCTATACCAGTAGATTTTGAAAAATTAAGACCACTAAAATATTCTTGATCGTCTCATAACGGCCAGATTTCGGAAGGGAAAAAAAAGTATAAAATAAACAACTACCTTGTTTAGAAAATACTGAAAAACAGGCCTATTTTAATAGAATTTACTTGAAATAAGAATGTCAATGTGTTTAATCTCTCACACACACACACACACACGGTGCAATGCTCCTTGTGATGTTAAGCTCGGCTGCTGCACAAGACGCTGGTGGCAGGCTTTGCATGGCACTGCTAGGAGAGCTGTCACACAAAGACGCACATGATCGGGAGGGAATGGCACGGCGGTGGGGTGGAGCTGGAAGCTCGCTCCTTTACGCCACACTGAACCAGATATTTCACTTAGAATCTACTTCCCAGCTGCAGTCAGGCACACACACCCCACCCACACTGTATTTCCTGCATTGGTTCACACACCTGTATCACACACAGCAGTCCCAGGATGTGGAGAAAGGGGTGATTATTAACCCCACTAGACCTTTTAAATCTCCACACTCAAGCCACGCACAGTGTTTATGGACCAAAACCTGCACCGTTCATTAAATGATTCACAAGACACAAATGAAGTTAAACGTCTTCACTATCATTCTTATTCTGACTCAAAAATCAATTTATCATGCAGGTTTTTTAGGAGCTAAATAAAGATGAAAGATCTATTGCAGGGGCACGAATATCACTAGCCAAATAATAGTGTCTTCAAGTTTCAATAAGTTGAATAAAAGGCCTCTATGACACCAGTTATGAGACAGAAAAGACCAATAAAACTATAAATCTGGAAGATAAAAAACAAGAGGTTTTAAGGTAATTGTATTACATATTATAATGTTGAAATATTTTAGGGCCTTTCACCAGCTGTAGATGGCGTGGATTTAGAAATACAGCAGTGCTTTGAAGAGTGTTTACAGATTGTATCAGACAGTAACCAAGACTTAATGATATCTCATAAAAACAGTAGTGCAGCTGCATGTCTTGAAAATAACTAAAATAATGTGAGTCACGCTGGTAGGGCATGAATCATGTGTTGGCTCAGGGTTTGTTTGGGCCTTTGTGTGTTGTGGGGAATCATGCTCGGGGGGATGGACAGGACAAAATATAGAAAAGCCAAAGAATATAAGATTATAAAAGTAATCCTACTCAAACTATGAAATATGTGCGCGGGTTCAATAGAGAAAGAGGGAGAATAAGTTCAGCTGGCAAAGGGTGCACCATTATGCCAACCTTTATTTGTCTAGGTAACCAACACACTCACACACGCACACACACACACACACACACACACACAAACACTCACACGCAGGACTAGTGGGAGTGGTCTCAGCTGTGTGGTTGCTGTCTCCTC
Source organism: Cyclopterus lumpus (assembly GCF_009769545.1). Lineage (NCBI taxonomy): Eukaryota > Metazoa > Chordata > Actinopteri > Perciformes > Cyclopteridae > Cyclopterus > Cyclopterus lumpus. The sequence continues at coordinate 6,529,338 of NC_046981.1, forward strand.
TCTGTCCCGAGGGAGGCTTTCCAGACCAACAATAACAAGCTCTCCATCAATTTAACAGACGCACGCGACAGATACAAACATCTGCTTTCTACAAAGTCAGAAGAAATGACCAGTACACAGATAAAACTACAGAAAAAATACATTGTTTTTATTTTGTATTTAACCAGGTAGTTCTTATGAGAAAATGACATATAGTTTTTTTTTCCATGACTAAAAGCAAGGCAACCATGGACTCCAAATGTCCATACAAATCCCCCATGTTATGGTATTTGTAGCTTTAAACACTCTGTGACACTTTCAGTGCAAGTGACAACAACAGCCACTGTTTTTGATCCAGCAAAGCAGATACACACAAGTGCAAAGGTCCATCCCCATCCAGCGGCAAACGGTTGACATTATCAAAACTTTAGCAGCAGATAGAGAAGATCTGTGGCAACCACATGCCCCCCGTTGCAACCACTGCTGCCAGTGAACTGGGGGGGTCAAAGCCATCACCATGAATATAAATTAATCCAGGCAGCAGCTGCTCCTCATGCAGAAAGGGCTTTTAGAGGTGTAATCTCAAGGCAAAACACCAGAACAATGTGACAGAAGCCACCGCCAACAACTCAAAACTTTAACCTTGTTTTAGGTTTTAGGGATTTCTAACTCCTCTTTTTTTCTTTTAACAACAAGACAGGAATAATTCAGACAGCCCCGGACTAAGTGGTGGTGTCTTCACAGTATTTCGGGGTCATGGGTACTGCAGCGCTACAGTCAGGACCCGGGGGCTACAGCTGTCTTGTGCTGCAAGACCTTCTGTGGATGATTGCGTTTGTTTGAAATTGATACAATTGTTGAGGTTGATGCAAAGAGAGAAATATGACTCCAAATACAAGGGAAACTGAGTGCGTTTGTTTTAGCAAGCGTAAGACAAAAACTCAATTCTGACAGGACTTAGTGGCGACAGAGGAAATATTAAAAGTGGGAGGGCAAATTGATGTGTGCTAGCTAGGACAGTGACATTTTGAAATAGAAAGGAGATAAAGAAACTGTTGAAAAATAAATCAATACAATTGTAAATGTATTGATTTTGTAAATTGTAAATGTATTGATTTAGGACAGAAATTTATGTGATATTCCCAACAGTACCAAAATCAACCTTAGTTGAATAGCAAAGAGTACTCAAGTGTGATTATTGTGAGTCGGTGAGTTTCTTGAACGAGGACATTTGTGATAAACTCAACATGGGCCTCAAACCAAGTCATTGCAGATCAAAGTAAAACCTCCGACATCACTGGATATTTGAGTTATTCAGTGAGGGAAAATAACTTTTACTGTGCTGCCTAATTTACAGACAGTGCAAGCATCATCTAACAATGCATTGCAGGAACGTCACGCTGAGGTGGATTAAAAGTCGAGTGGGAAAGTAAACGCCGACATTGATTGGTCCAAAATGACACATCGCCACAAATTACTGCCTGGAGACACTCTTATTCCTCCACGAAAATCAGTGAGAGGAATAACACCACAGTCAATCAATTGCAGCCGCACGGACAACGGCTGTCACAATCTCAGCGACAGTTGCTTCTGTTGAGAACTTTATCTCATTTGAAATGCATCAAGCCATAACTGCTCCATTGCATTGGCGGTCATTAACAGCAACTCACACTTGGCACAGCAGTTGTAATGATCTTAACAACAGAATCTATAAAATGCAAAGTTGGGCATTACTAAGTCATATATTGACTAGTTTTAAATGTAATATTCAGTCATAAATAACCTGGTGCAAAGCGGCAGTGGACAGTGTAACTCGAAGCTGGCAATCTGTTGTCAAAATGTGGACAGTCGATAGTAGATTTACTTTTAGGGAATATGTTAGGTTATTAATTCATGGGCCCCAACCTCCAATGACTCAGCATTAAATTAAGTTTCTACCACACCAAGAAATGCTGTATTTGGGAAATAATTTGCATAATATTTGCATAGGTTTGGGGGACAACCAATGACAGGGGAGGAATTTTGGTTCTCTTTGCAAATCATCGCCATGAGGCAATTATGTGAGAAGCTGTTTGTGCAGAATGTGCACAAGAAATGTTGACTAGTATTTTATCTGATGAGGATATAAGGCCCAGGGGGGTAAGACAAGCATCCTGGTAAGGGTGTGGGTCTGTGTATCCGTGCATGAGAGAGGGTAAATGCCCAAGTGTATGTGTGTGTTTGGGTGTGTATGGTTTGCAAAATTAGTCAACATTAGCCCTGTATTAAACCTACAGATAGTCTGGAACTCATAGCTTTGAAGGGAGTGTGAAGAGAAGGCTGACATCATTTCTGCATCAGTTATTAATCCACGACTATAGATGTTCTGCTTATTTAGATACTTTGCAATATGCATGCACAGCCGTAACATGAAGTACCCACACAAATAAATGAAATGTGTGAATAGAACAAAATGAAGTGATAAAAAGCTAAATGATATAATAATAAGTTATTTCTTAACTATTGTATCATTTTACTTCCCTGGCAATAGTAAATATGATGATTTTTACAATAAGTGTGTATAATATGTTAATATAATAACAGTATTGGAGGACTTCACAAAAGTCTATCACAAAAATATTTAACGCACACACACACACACACACACACACACATATACACATACATAGACACACACGATAATGACACTATTTCACTCTGCAACTCACAGATGAAATGCCTGTTTTATATTATATCCAATATGAAGACATATATTACATTTGACCACAACAGCTGATAAAATAAATTGTTTTTTGGTGTCGGTCCTAGAGTTTCTCCAATAAGGAATATAAGGAATTCCACCACTCAAACAGTTGACCGCACTGTACGCAAAAGGAAAATTACCTCTGTGTGTGTGTGTATGGTGTGGTGTGGTGTGGTGTGGTGTGGTGTGGTGTGTGTGTGTGTGTGTGTGTGTGTGTGTGTGTGTGTATTGAGCTGCACCTTTGCACAGCCTTTGAAAGCATCCCAACCAACTGACCAAATGACTAAATCTCATTCTTGAGGTACGTTTCGGTGTGCTTGTGTGTGTGCATGTATGTATGTATGTGGTTGTGTGCGTGTGCGTGTGCGTGTGCGTGTGCGTGTGCGTGTGTGTGTAGTTCACTCTACATTCACCTCGCAACCAAATCATATAAGAGAGTGGGATATTGGAGAGGCAACACCTGGGGTCAGTGTGTGTGTTCGTGTAACCATAAACACAAGGTCATACATAACACATTTCAATCACACTACTCCCTATGGAGATGAGGAGAAAGGGTTATGGGAGCAGGTGCATGTATCAAATAATTATGGCTGGAAAGATGGACAAAAGAAAGAAAGAGTGAGCACGAGGATCAGATGGGTCCTTGTGTATATAAAAAGAAAGACAACAAAAAGAATTAAAAGAAATAGGCAGCACAGACAATCAATGAAAAGGGCCATCTTGAGAGAGGAAAAAAAAAGGAGAGAGAAGTGAGTGTGAAGTGGAGGCAGGTGATAGGCAATACCCAAATGGGATTTAAGGATGACCAACAATGTGAGCAAAAAGGAGTATAAGGAGAAACCGAGACCGAGCGACTAAACGAGATGTGAAATGAGAAAGGAGGAGAAAAGCATGCTGATGAAAGTGGGGAAAAAAAGAGAGTGAATGGAGGGGGATAACGAGTAGGGACAGGAAAGAGAGAGAAGAAAGAGAACTAATTCCACGATTCTTCACACAATTTGATACCATGGTGAAAAAATAAAACAAATCCCATGTACTTCCACATACAATCCTCTATTACAGTTTGCTTACTAGTTTTTGTTATTAATTCCTGATGAAAAACAACATTTTAAAGACTACATTTGAATACACGACAACGTCATAATTTACCTTTGCCCAATACTCAGTATTACTGAATGGAGCTTGAACATACAACGCATCATCAACCTGATACGTCTTAAACCTGCATTCAATCAGCAGGGGGCGACTCCTCTGGTTGCTAAAAAGTCAGATTGTATAGAATCTATGAGAAATTGACCTGACTTCATTCATTACCTTCATTATTTAGCCATGAAGGATTGTTCTGCTGCCAACTGGCTAATACAAAGCAATGTTCACACTACATTACTACATGATACATTTTTGTAGTCAGGGAAATGTTCCATCGTCCCAGGACGACGGTATGAGCCTTGATTCCTGGTAACCATGGTACCTGCAGTACTGAAGAAAGATTAGCACAGTGATGTTTTCAGAAATGTGGCATCGACCAAAGTATCGGTTTTTTTGTGACATCCCTACCCACAGCTGTGTGTCGCACCCCACAGAGAACCGAGAGGAGGCTCAGCTGCTGGGTCAGAAAGCAGATAAACACACACAATAACAGACAGAATGGGAATACGGTCATTTCCCTGAACTCTCATGTATCCATCCACTACATGCAGATGTGCCAATTCACAAATGAAAACTGCAAGGTAAATACAACTATTTACTGTAAATAGATACACACACACAAAAAAAAAAACATACTTAAGTGATGAGTTTGTGAATTAATTTGTATTTTTTCCCTAGAAAAGCAGCTAAATAAACCTGATATTTACTTAAATGCAAAAAAAAAAGAAGATATGACACAACTGCAACTGCATGTAGAATTGCAGCACACCGCATCATGTATATTATTTGCACACGTGGAACATAGAGCCGCCGGTCAACAGGATTATAAAGCACACTAAGCACAAACTTAAAGCATATCAAGTGAATTTGGATTCCAACCCTGGATGCAGGAGTCCTTTTAATGTTTTATTAGAAACGGTTAGACTCCACTAGCTAGCCGGATGCCTCTCTGTATGAAATTGTAACGTTCTCCCTGCATCTGTAAGCGTTTCCTCCCCAGGCCAAGTGAATTGGAGACTCAGTGTTATTGTGAGTCTTTGTTTGTGTGTTAAAACTGACCAGAATGGACGGACCTTGAATTGTGTAATACAGCACCGGTGTGTAAATAAAGAGGAATAAAGTACCATGTTTAACTAAATATCTCACCTGTTAAAGTTCCTTAGTTTGATATGAACTAGCCCTTCAGAGTGAAGGGGAGACACAGAACCCATTAATCTCTCAGTAGTGGAACAAGGAAAACTGGGAAGCAAATCTCTCTGGACTGTAAATCAGAAAATTCCACCTCATAGTGCAGCATTAGGCGGCATGCAACACAAAGATTGATCTAGCCATGAATGTATCAATGTCAAATCAATGTCCAGAAGTAGTGCTATGATACCCACTCCACTCTGTCGAGTAGTAAATTAAGATGCAGCCCATGAATGAATAATACAAAAAAGTAGCTCTACTACGGCCTCTTTATGCCAGTTAAAGCCAGTTTACCTCGAATTGGAATATATATTTGCTTTCCGTGGGAAGGTTCTCAAAATGCAGAGTAATATTAAGGCCTAAATACAAGGCACCGCGTTTCCAGAGGTGAACACACAGAGTCAAACGAGGACAAAATTCAATTTTCTCGAAAAATGAGGGAAATAAGTGTTCAAAGATATCATGGGAGTAAAGATGGTTTTCAGAACCCTTTCAAATAACAGTGTTTTACTGGGTGTAGAAATGTAGGCACAGGCACGGAGGGAGGTAGAGAAGAGCTGGGTGTAATTCTTATACGTTGTTAAACCCCTATCAGCATGCACATACCTGCTATTTTATCACAACATCCTAAAAAGACCATCGTTCTTTTACTCCCTCTTTTCCCCCCCATCGTAACTTTTCTTTGATATTTTCTCCTTTTTCATTTTACCCAGACTCTATATTTCCCCTACTCTCCCGTCTCATTTAACCACCATATACAACACCCACTCACTTTCACTCCTTTCCTCCAGCTTCCTTATGTCGTTTGCAAACCTCTAGCTGTCACTACTTCCTCATTTTCTTTCTCCCGCGTATCAAAACTTTCTTATTCTCGGTTCCTCCTTTCTGTCCTTCGTCCATTTATATTAACCTCAGACCTTCCTGCCGTTCATTTTTCCCCATTCCATCTTACAATTATGGTCTTCAGCTGATCAACTTCTTATGGACAAAAAGAACGTTGACATTCTTAAAATAATTATCATGTGCTGCATACACTTTTAGGTGAAAGTGAATAAAGTATTTCTGAAGGCTTGTCCCCTAATTTATGCATTTGATTTGCGGAAAACCAACTTTCATGACCGTTTCATTTACAAAAACATTCAAATGTGTCTACTTGGGATGCATTAAAAAGGCATCAAAATGAAAGCGTGAATAATTTATGATCGTTTTACTTGTCCAACCTTTCCACAATACTACGCAATTAAATAAAATATCAGTAATCATATGGACAATTACAGTATGTCATAAGTCCCTTGTGACTTCTGTACTGCAATGTTCAAAAACTGTTCTATAAATAGTGGGTTGACTTACAAAGGCTTACAGTAACACATTCCTCTCAGTAATTGGCACGGTGATCTAAATAATTAAAGACTTGTGTTGATGTGATTGCAATCTGAAATGAAACAGCAATCTTGCTTTCTAGCACCGTGGAGCTCCCCTGGTGATTACTCTGCAAACAGATTTGTTTCTCCCTGTCAGGAGAGTACGTAGCATTTCTAGCTCTCACTGATCCAGCATCCTGCTTGGGTATTTCTGGCAGTTCAGGGAAGTTCACTGCAGTCGGATCTTGTATATTTATGTGGAAAAAGAGCTCTGGAGACTCTTTGCTTTCCAAGGACCATAAACCTTTCATACAGACTCCTTTAATTCCCTCTCTCTCTCTCGATGATAGGTATATCATATATAACCCCACTGTCGCCGCTATCACTGAGGCCACAGTATCATATTTTCCATTTCAGACAGACCTACTTATAGCAAGTTGCCAAACTCTTTGACATTCCCTCGCAAGCTGCACACAACTGCGTAAGGCAAGGCAATTCAAAGTGCTTCACATAAAACCATTAAAATATAATGCAAAAGTAAACAAGATTTAAAAAACATTTAAGAACATTCATTAAAACATATAAAACAGTCAAAAAAGCAAGAAATAGAATGAAAGTTGCAGTGCAGTTAAAAAAATAAAATGCAGTAGTGAGATGAAGAAATTGATCGATATCCTTGAATCTTGTTCAATTAAAGTCAACAGCAAACAGAAAAGTCTTCAATCTGGATTTCATGGAGCTGAGGGTCTCTGAGGGTCTCTGAGGGTCTTTGAGGGTTTCAGCAGACCTGCAGCTTTCAGGGACTTTGTTCCAGATATGTGGAGCAGAAAAACTGCTTCTCCGTGTTTAGTTCTGACTCTTGGAACAGGAAGTAGACCAGTCCCAGACGACCTGAGGGGTCGGGATGGTTCATAAGGTAGCAGCAGATCACAAATGTATGTATGCCCTAAACCAAGTGATATCTGTATCTAGCGGAGATGAGCAGGTAGAGTTAAGCTATACAAGCATACTTAACTGTACAGAAGAACAAGGCTGAATATAAATTAAGTTGTTTGTACTTGCTGTCTTTGCAGTACAACTAGTTCTCAATCAAATTGGGATTAAATCTCCTATACTGTTTGGCCCCACTCTGTATGAGTCCATTAAGTAATTTCCCCAGACTACTTAAAATAAAATATCTGAGTGATTGAGATGTGAATATTTTCCACACCAAATAAACAGATCTATGCTATCTCTGATTTCCCTCTGGCCTTCAGCCCTAGTAGATGATATTTGAGGGCAAAGGCGGAGATGTCTGGGAGTGGATGTGGATGTGTGTGTGTGAAAGAGAGAAGAGGCAGACACAGCAAGCCCTAGGGGTCAATACGATGCTCCTGGTGCCTGCCACACGCACACGCACACACACACACATCATCTTCCTCCTCCACTGGCCCTCATCTCTCATCTTACTCGCACACAAAAACACCCAGGACATGCTGACCTTGGGATACAGTGCAGTGGTGGTCTATCGGGGTACGTATAATGGGGCCAAGGGTTTCACCCCAAGGCCTTAGGGTGAATGGATACACTTGACTGAGCTTATTGGCTGACTGGACAGCTGGATGCCAGGCTGACTGGCTTGGAGGACAGGTGGACCTGAAGGCAGGGTGGTGGGGCAGTGACCCACTCACAAGTGTGCAGCACAATGAAGTCATATTAGTGCTGCGAACCAGACAATTTAGAACATGGACATCTTCGACCTCCTACGATACAAAGTACAATGAACTGTCACTCAAAGTTCCTACTTGTGAACAAATCCATCGACCCAGAGTTCACAAAAAACATCATATATGTTTTCACAGCAATATAAAATTAACAGAGAGTTATGACCTGTTTAACTTCCTAACAGTAGCGCTAATCAGCTGATACATAATTTAAAATACTAATGAAACTTTAAATATTGCAAATATTTAAATACTAATAAAATATTTACTTTGAATTGTGTGTTTTAGGCAATAAAAAAAAACCGCAAAAAAATTAGAGATGAAAGTGAAAGGATAATATTTAGAATTGGAGATGGTTTACACAGATTCTGGGATGTTTTAAATCATTTTTGATTACTTTATATTTAAATATGAATTATTGGGGATAACACGTTTTGGAGCAGTTGAAGACTAGAATGAAAAAATATTTTTTTTAAATGTAAATATCGCATAATGCGTCACATCATACAGTACATTATCACAAATTAAAAACAAAAAGTCTAGGTCTCAACTCCAATTCTACATTGGTTATGGTCAAATTGTTAAACCAAAAAGTGTATTACCTAAAAAGAATATGCCTCTATGTGACTGATGGATCTGGGAAAATGCATCAGTACATGTTATGACGCAGCAACCGCATCTCAGGGATAACTGTGCATTTAACAATTTATTACACGCTAAAAAGTCTATTATGATGAGTCACATCGGGCACAGATAAAGTGGAACCAATATAACGGCTACACTCTCTCACACAGTCATATTCCCCAAGCTCGTGAGTGAGAGTGGGTGTGTGAGGAGTGGCGAGTTGGGCATGTTTGATTGGAACAACAAGACAGATTCCCAGCTGACAACATTTCTGTCTAAAAGGTTCCCTCTCCTCGGGGAGTGACAGTGTGTGTGTGTGTGTGTGTGTGTGTGTGTGTGTGTGTGTGTGTGTGTGTGTGTGTGTGTGTGTGTGTGTGTGTGTGTGTGTGTGTGTGTGTGTGTGTGTGTGTGTGTGTGTGTGTGTGTGTTTGCCTTACTGACGTGGCGAATTGTGAATGGGCCTTAGAGGACTTACGAGTTTCACCTCCAATCACATTTTACAAGTGAGCCCTCACACAGTCACACACACACACAGAGACACACACACACACACAGTAACACACACACACAGCGACACACAGTCTCTCTCTCACACACACACACACACACACACACACACACCTTGGGGTTTTAGCAGTTGGTTTATCCGTCTAGCAGGGTGAGCAACCACTCAGCCGTGGATGATATTGCAATCAACTGTCATTAGAAGGACGCTGACTACACACACACACACACACACACACACACACACACACACAAACAATACACTAACACCTGTCAATCACAAGTGAAAACAAACTGCACACATTGCTACAGTAGGTTATGGTATTAACATAATTTGAGCTGAAACAATTAGTTGATTAATCAATTGACAGAAAAATTATCTGCAACTATTATGATAATAAAGTAATTTTCCGGTCCTAAATAAGTCTTTAGGTTTTGCACTGTAGGTCGAACAAAACAAGATATTTGAAGACAGGACATTTGGCAACATCTTTTCACTATTTGACATTTCAGAGATTTAACGATTCATTGAAAAAAAGCAATATGCAGATGAATCGATAATGAAAACAATCAAAAGTTGCAGCTCTTTACAAAATTCATGTAAATATCATGTATGAACAGACATGTATAAAGAGCTAAAACACTTCCCAAACATAGAAAGACACGAGCACATATTCCATCCTCATAGGCAGTTAATCTTCTGATGCAACCACAGAGCAATACCAGTACAGAACTGGAACTGGGCGCCTCAGAGACCCAGCTTTACTACAGCTTTCGACCAACAACTCTCTGCGTTATTGATGCTCCTCCTGCTTTGTTTTATTTTATACTGTTTATTATTATTCCACAGGTAGGGTCGGGAGGGTCATCAGACCTGATGTCATGCACATTGGGGTTTGGCAGGGCACAGGATGTTTCCATACTTTTCTTTCCCTTCCAAAGATGATCCCGTTTCCATTTTCACTGCAATATTACAAACTAATTTACAATGTCAACCTTGTCTGAGACTAAAAAATGAGGAGCGCATTACAAACTACATCTCATTAGGCGAGATGAAGATTGCACAGCTCCCTGCAATCAGGCCAAACCAGGCTAACCCATCACGTCAATGTTTTTTCAGATTTAGATTTGTTTTTTTGGCTAAAGCAAAGATGTTCAGCTGACAAAAGAAATTGTCCAAAACGTTGCTCTGTGTATCACTTAGTACAGGTTTATCCAGCTGTTTTTAAGATGCATTTCAAATGTAGACCAACATATCCTTATGTTGGGCAGCACCTGCATCGGGTGATTACAATTGTAATAAGACACAAAACGAGTGAACACAAAGAGCTACAAGTGACAATAAGGAAAGGGGCTCTTTAAATTGCAGTGTATTCAAACTTGTCAAGTCGGGACAGTCTTTTCAAAAAGCTTATTTTTCAGGAGTGGAAAAACTTTAAAGCTCAAAATTGAGAGAAAGGGATGCATCTTCCATCACATCCGGATTAGTGTGGACATCATCTAAGCTTTCATTTTTTAACAGTTCCTTTCTTTTCCTTCTCTCATACACACGCACACAAAATATACCAGACTGCAGTCCTCTCAGACTCACTGGGGGCCTTGACGGCATCTTTCCAACATATCAGCTTAGTTAAGCGGCAGAGATTCACAGCAATGGTTCTTGTAGCATGAGCATAATCTACTGTCTCGTCTCAGAGACAGCTATGGCAGTGTGTGCGAGAGCGTTGCTGTGTGTTGGTGTGTACTAAGAAGCAGGGCGGGCATGCCAAGTTAGGCACAGCAGGGGCCCAGCATAGCACTCACGCCAACAGTTTGACAACATCTTAGAAACATCTATTCTGTTGGGATTCTACTCGTGTCCTTAACAGCCCTGAGTCCATTACGGCGACTGAGGACGAGTCTGCACGACAGATGGAGGCAGAGAGAGAGACAAAAAGGAGATGGAGATATAGGAAAAAATAAGTTAAGAAAGATGGAGGTGGAACAGTTGTGGACAGTTATGCCACTTGTGACAAAGCTCTATATTACTTTGGGCTTAAATGTTGGATGGCTGTGTGTCTGGCCCATCCTGTTACGGCAGCCTCACTCTTCAAGGTTTGCATGTAGATTGGAGGCGTCGCTTCATCAAATTCAAGTTTACAGATTGCCTCAAGTACATTATCACGTTCCCCATTAGCATTGAGTTTATATCTAAAATACTGCCAAATCCTCAGTCACACTTTCACTTTATAATTGTCGCTTTCGTCACCTGACTAGTTATTGATAGCTCACTCAGTATTTCACAAATTATTGTAAATTACAATTGATTTGTACCCTTACATTACGTTTTATATTTGATGAAAGGGGGCATCAACAATTAATTCATGTTTTATTTCTATGAAAACGGTGGGGTGGGAGGTGGACAAGTAATAAAGTCAGTGTGTGAATGGTTCATACCCAAGACGTCGACCTAATAATAAAAGAGTAAGTGGAGGTATCTCAGTGAAAAATAGCAGGCGAGCTCAGCTGAAATTGAAGCAGGAATGATAAATGCTGCGAGACCAGCCAACCGCTAATTTGGATGGCAGAGGTTTGCTTTCACGAGGCAAGATACTGGAGTCAATCTGTCTCTCTTACAGCTCATCGGAAAAGGGCCCCAGTCTTCGACTAAAGGTAGTGAAATAAACTACTGAACTGGTAACACAAACAGCGTATTACGTACAAGTATAAACATTTTTCCATTGGACCAGTGCCTAATCTACTAGACGTTGTCAATATAGTGTTAAAACCAGAGAACAGAGGCACTTCTGTAATTAAAAAGGGTTGGAAATGTGTGAGGTGTCAGAGTGGATAAATAAATACACTTTGAGCCATCAAGTTTCAAAGCAATCACTGGTAAAGATGAAAGGGCTTTCTAGGGGCATTCGGGCTGTATATGGAAAAAATGTACAACAGAGGAAAGTAATGATAAACATCTGGCAGTGGATTCCCTGCGATTTTAAACGTGCATTAAGTGTGATTTATCGAGGTGCATAGAGGCAGGGGATGGAAACCAGGCCTAAAGACATTTTTGCCATTACACGTCTCACCTTGCATAGATAGGATGATTTGAAGCCTCAGGTTCATGCAGTAATTGGGGCCAATCACGAGTCTGCAGCTCATACAGAACACCATTATGATCATCAGTGCAGGCATGAAAAGATATTTCACACAGCGAGAGAGGGATTATTAGAGTCAAGGGCACAAAAGTCAGTGTGGCTGGGAGAAAGAGAGGCCGAGAAGGTTACTGACTGACAGAGTAATATACCAATGATTTCACTTTTACCACACACCTCAGAGTGAAAAATGGCAGACTCTTCCACCTTCTAGATGTTAGGCCAGTGTAATTGCCTTCTCATTATTAAACATGATTTGACCGTCCACATATGAAGTTAGCACAGAGTCTGGTTGGGAATAGAGGAAAGTCAGAACTGACAAACTAAAACTCACAGTAACAGACTTTTCAGCATCGTTCAGTTTAGATCTTCTGCACTAAAAAAGAAGTGATTGAGCGCGATGCAGGTTTCTGTGGCAGGGGGCAAGCTGTAGGTAGCCGTCTATAACAATGTAAGTGGAGCTCAGACACTTCAGAAGAGAAAAGAGAACAATCAATTGAGCCCTGTGCTTCTCTTCAGAAATAGGATACGATGTAAGTTTTAAAACAGACAATCATGTCATATTTGTTTCAGACTGGCGACAAAACGGACATGTTTATTTGCTACCACATATTACATTTAAACTGTTTACTAGTTGATTTATAATTCGGACTGAAGAAATGTGTTAGTAGTTTCACATATCAACTTGTAAAGAACAGAAAATGCTTTATAACCTACTACCCGAACACAATCAGAAACTAAATTACATGGTCACCGTTTTGCATGTTAAAAAAAAAGTGTGTGTGTGTGTGCGTGTGACAAAGTGCATCTTTCTATACCTCAAAGCCAACTGTCAAAACCATGCACACCATGGTAACCACAGTCAGTTCCCCATTTCACAACAGTAACAGACTAGGCAAATATTGACACACTATTTCTCTGACATTACAAATGTGATTATATTTGCTGTTTGCCCGAGGAGATGGCAGTTTATATTCAATGAGGTGAATAAAACAGACCAGGGGAAGAACATGCGTCAATTTGCTATGTACATAAAAGAATGTAGAAGACTGAGGAATCCAGAAGACAATGCGTGTGTGTGTGTGTGTGTGTGTGTGTGTGTGTGTGTGTGTGTGTGTGTGTGTGTGTGTGTGTGTGTGTGTGTGTGTGTGTGTGTGTGTGTGTGTGTGTGTGAATTTCTCCCACCTGTCACCTAGAAGAGAGACAAAAAGAAAAAGGAAAAAGAGAAACAGAAAGAAGAAAACAAGAGCCACCTGTATGTAAAAGCTCACCTGTCCTGGGAAAAGAACTAACAAATGAAAGGGAACTGATGGCAGATGGAGCTTTAACCTTAATACAAGTGGAGGTGGGAGCCAAAGAGAGCAGTGGTCTGTGGTCATTAAATAAACAATACCAATGCAGCACTATTGGTTGTAGTTGTTTGGCGTTGCTACTCATTGAACTAGCCTGGACAAAAGGTTCTCATGTTTCACAGATATAATAGTACACGCACAGAAATATTCAGCAATCCCGTTCTGTTTAGGTCCAAGTTGAGACCTACACTATAAAAGGAATTAATACAAACAAACACTTGAATGGCAAAGACGGTTGTCTCAGGGCTGGGAGGTTTTTAAGGGCCTCTCCTAAGATATTTGAGCATATTCGCATCTTAATTAAATAATCATGATGAGAGAAAGAACAATTGGTCGTATGTAATGAAAGAATAATTGGTCATATGCGATGCTTGTCATCTTCACTTAGCCATGCAAAATATACAAATCAGTCCTTGGTCAGCAACTGAAACGTATGATGTTGCTGATAAAACACACAATTGTATAAAAAAGAACCTATAGATTATACTGAAAATCCAGTAACCGAATTATCAGTTGCTGTGCATGACTTGCTTTGGCTCGTTACTGTGAAAAGGCTGCACATAAAGCCCTTTTCAGACATGGACTACATAACATTGATGGCTTCACCTAACTGTTTGGACTGAGGTGACATTTACGTGAAGGTTCCTTTAAGACATTGACTTAAGACTCGACCGCACATTTCCAGAACGACGTAAAGAGAGAGCCAGTGGCGAGCTGTAAAAGTGATGATAGTGAGGAAGGTGTTGTCCAGCAGGCTGCATCACGAGTGGATTTATTTAGATTATTTTGTCTTTAAAGCCTTAATAGACGACGAGCACGAGGGACAAATGAAGCTGCAAACAGTAAAACCACAGATATCTTTTCACATCAGGTCTTGTTGCGTGTTTTACTCTAAAATATCCGATAGTCGCAAGCGGGAAGCTGGAAGGATATTAATGTTGGGACTCTGGTTTAATTAAGGGCCAACTGTGGCTCAGTGGGAGAGCAGAATAGTCCTTCAAATCAGAAGGACGATCGGCGGTTCGATGCCCGGCTCCGCTAGTCCATGTCGATGTGTCCTTGGGCAAGACACTTAACCAAATTGCTCCCGCAGGCTGTTCCTGCGGGGTATGAATGATTAGATAGTCCTGATGAGGAAACAAAGGTGGCACCTTGCACGGGGAAATGGGTGAATGAGTGGTCGGAAGAGGCTAAACGACGGCTAACAAGTCCAAGTCCCATTTGCTCGAATGCTAAATACAAAGTGTTTTTTCTGGATATGCATTTATTCAGCCACACAATTGGCATAAATACAAATTGAAAATACATGTTAAGACTATTATTGTAAGAGTTTTTTTTTTTTTTTAATATATATATAGACGAATCCATTATGTGAAGCTCAATTTCCTAGTTTATCTAAATGATTGTCTGCATAAGAGACAATCATTGAGATAATACATGTAATCACTCTTTGAATGTGATGCGGAAACATTACTAGGTTCCACCTAGTAAGAATGCCGTTGTGTATTTTTAATGTGACATGGGTGCTTATACAGGCATGAGACCGACACGTCAAATTGCCGTCAGATTAATGTAAAGAGGTGCTTCTCTGAACGGGGTTTAAGCTTCACTTGAGGCCCCTTCACTGTGGGCATCCTCTTCATTATCAGTTTATTCATCAACTGAAGGAAAGAAAGGCCGGTGGAGAGCACCGACCTTTGTTTTTGACAGGGTGATAAGTGCGTAACTCTCAGATGCATGTGCTGATGAGATCAGTGTAGTGTGCAGGAAGTCCGTTGGCTACAGTCAGTCCATACAATTCCTTATGAACTGTTAATAGCCAAATGTAATGCTGATTAGCTTCTATGATTAATTAGGTCTGTCAAGTTTAAATGGTTATCTTTGAGAAGCTCAATATAGAACAGTTGTTTGGCCTAAAAATAGAGAACCTACAAAACAAAAAGGGGCCTTTTGATCAATACTAATGGGATAATGCGATGAGGGAAATCTAGCCAACTGCTCAAAGACACACAAACACAGACACACACAAAGTGTTGTCTCCATGCAAAAGTGGCTTGCACGAAGATCAAGTTGCATCAGCTTGGTATTGTACCTAATAATAACCCTTTCGCATATTTACGCTCCACATGTTAAGTGTCCTAATTTGATTAATAGTAATAATTAGACCTTCCTCTGCTTTTTTATTTCTAGGTGGAATTGAAACAATTTAGGTCATCTGGCCCCTTATTCCCAGATCCAAGCTGTGGGACATGCAAATCAGATGCAAATGGTACAGAAAAGAGAAAACTAGTTATGGGCCCGGGTAATAAATACTGAATTTAGCCTCTTGGCATTCCAAAAACAGCCAGTTGGGGCTCATATGCAAATGTTATGCAAATAGCCCAGACGCAGAGAGCTTTTATTTTTCTGAACCTGAGAACGGGGGGGAGGGGGGTTCCTGGTGCTTTTCGCAGAGGCACATAACATGTCGTTATGATGTTGCGGGTTTGAAGCCAGCTCGTGTTGCCATCCCCAGACAACTATCACAGATAGAAGTGGAGGCAGAGACGGTAGAAGAGAGGAAAGGAATACAGGAGAAAAGATGTTCACGACATTAGATGAGGAGGAAAACAAGAGGGTACGACAAGGAGAATGGCATGTAATTTCAGAAGTAAACCCTAGACACTGTTGGCGGCTGATTAGAGGATCAATGTGGAGACGAAGAAACAGGAAGAAAGACAAACACCGAGTGCAAGAGACACAATTTGATTGTGGGAAGGAGGAAAGTCACACAGAAAAAAAGAGAGAGACGAGAGAGAAAGGTTGAACATCAGTCAAAATAGACAAGGATAAACATTCCAAAGAGAAAAACGAAAAGGAGCTAACAACTCTGAGACAGACCGAAGTAAAAACCAGGCAAGTTGGAATAAAATACTAAAGATTCACCATGAGAGACCAGGGGACACAAGCGAAGGAGAGGGACTCTTAGGTTTATCTTTGAAAGTATTAAGAGAAAATGTAGGGGGGAAAAACATATTGAATGAGGAGGAAAGCTAGATAAACACACACGCACACACACACGCACACACACACACAAACAGAGTTGGCTGATCTAGCTTAATCATAAAAAAGAGAGGGGAAAGGCTAGATGTAGCAAATTAATCTGAAGGAAACACATTGTGCACGCACAACACATGATAAGCTTAGTGGGCCACCTTCTTCAATTGGCAATGTCTCCTCAAATGACACGCATCACTGGCCCACGCACAAACACACACACACAAACCATGCTACGTCTCCACCTGCTGTTCCACCATATTTGAAATAATCACTAGAATGCTCTTAATTGAAAGCCAGCATTGCCCTGAAGACATCACCTGATCTCTACACCTGCAATGGCACCACATTTAGAATGAGCACGCAAAGCTCTTAATCAGAGCCTCTACCATGCAACAGAAATTCACACACAACCTCGCAGCTGATGAGCGGAGCAGTGAAAGGAATGTGGATGTTGGCATGTAGACGAGTGATTATAGACGCCGTTCTGCTGAAAGTGAACACACTTTTACGCACATGTAAAGTAGTACAATTTGCTAGTATATCTTATATACACATCAATCAATAAGGGTGGTCTGTTTTTGAGCTTCTGCATTTTGAATGTCCACTTATCTCTTGTGAGAACTCTGAATGCAAAACCTGTAAAGAAAGGATGTATTTAGGCAGTCTTATGAGTGTAGCAATGGAGGAATCAAGCAAATTTAAAAGTCCTGTAAATAAACACACAACTGAAAATTAAAAAAGGCAAAAACACATAACCAAGATTAAAGATTAATACAACGACAACTTTTGGGATATTTGTCGGATTTCATCAGTTATAACAAAATAATCTTATCCATACCTTTTTACTTTTCTTTCTACTCACTGTCCTTTGAGTATAATGAGCTTCTTTAAAACTAACTATTCTCAATCCTGTGATTTCCAAGCCAGCATTTTATTTGAACAAGAAAATTGCAGAGTTTATTAAAATCAAATAATGAAAGATGACAACAGGAATCTCAATGGATAATCCTATGCAACTGTTGGAAGTGTTTTAATACCACAAATCTGCCTCTGGCATTGTGTGTGAGTCTGTTTGTGCACACATACTGTAGGTGCTTGCATGCTTGCATGTCTGTCTCCGTGCATGAATACATTAGCTAGGTGGGGCGAACATGAAGCTAAATCCCAGAGAATGTGCATCCTAATTAATAAATCATTACAAAATGGAACAATTTATTGTGTTTTCCATCGTAAATAATTGATGTCTTCGAATCATAGACAGAGTTAATCATGGGTCCGCTTTTCCCCAAGCCAAAAATAAAAGAAACAAAAAACTGAAAATAATAGGACAAAAAGGAAGTAAGATCTGCAGCACAAATAAAAATAACAGGCCTAAAAAGCAGTAAGGAAAATGAGCAGGGTGTGGGGGTTGCACACACACTGAACACACATACACTCCCTCTTCCTTCTAACAAAATTCCATTGAAAACAGATGGCATCAGAATTATCTGATGTGCCGTCACTGTCTTTTTATATGCTAATCCACCTCCCACACACACCCAAGTGTCTTTAATCAGATATCAGGTCAGAGACGCTAAATCAAGCTGAGAGAATCATGCTGCCAGCGTTGAGCAAAACACAGAGACAGGTAGTCAGACACCAATGTATCAATCCACTTAAAGCCCTGAGACTGGCAATGTGTAGAGTTCTTAACATAGCCAGGGGGATGCTGCTTTCCGCAGTTCAAGAGGCTTTTAAATTAAATGCTGCACCACAGCTGAAGGTTTTAGCAACATAAACTTTCTTTGCACAATATTGACTTATCTATCAACATTTCAGAGCACTTAAAACAGCATCGTCACAGCAGGAGCACCCTTGTTTTCTGTTCTGCTTAACTTATGTTCTGACTTGAGCTTGAAGCCACAGTGGATAATTCATCCTGCATGTGCTGCATAATAACTATGATGCAAAAGTGAGGGCAGCGATAACTGATAACGGTTTATAGTGCTAGGCCACCTCAGAGACAGTGACGGTGTTAGATATAGATTTAGGGATTATTGTGGGGTTTTTTAAAGGGGACATTTCTAAAAGGCAAAAAAAGATGATATCTGACAATGCACAAAATAAAATGTGATTATATCATAAAAACTATGACTTGCTCTTCATATGTAGTAATCCATTGTAATTTGTGAGCAACAAGATTAAGAGGTGAACTAGTCAGGTGAAAAGGACTTTTTACAGTCTTTACAGTTTTTTTACGGCCAACATTTGTGAAATTTCAACCAGTGAACTTTCAGATGTATGAATCCCAGGAAAGATCATATGTATAGACATAATTGCAAAGTCAGGATACCGAAGCATGACTGGACTGATATGTGACCAAAACATAGCCAGAGGCAAATATAAGCTTGTCATAACAGTCTTGGTCAACCATTGATCAAGAATCAACCAAAGTCTCTGGATGACGAGAGTAGACATATTCAAACCACAACTGTAAAATAAATTACACCCCCCCCCACAAACACACCCGTTGAGTTCATCCTTGGAAACAACACACACACGCGCACACACAGTAATCATCAGATCAGATATCAAAAGGCAGCGTCTGTCTGGAAGATTAGAAAAGCCATCTGCCCACCATGTGGAAAGCCTCATCTTATCAATAAACTTCACACACTTCTGTATGTGCATATATATTGTGTGTCTGTGTGTTTGTTCCAACCACAGAGTATGGGATGTAAATTAGAGAGACAGAAACAAAAGCAATAATTACTATATATAACTAGAATAACTAAAAGTAACAACACAAATAACCACTTCTCCTTTTGGTTGACATCATTGGTTCATTTAGACTGAAATCAACGGGGCCTCGTGCCATTCCTGAGTGCTTGGTCCAAGTACTGCTACAATACACAAACACATGTTCGGGATAAAACACTT